>NC_057799.1:166576903-166583411 GCF_018294505.1 Triticum aestivum | reverse complement strand
GGTGGCGGCGCTAGGCGGAGGCGAGTTGCGGTGGCGGCGCTAGGCGGCGGCGCGGCGGCGGAGGCGAGCTGCGGCGGCGGCGGTGCTCAGTGGCGGCGGCGGGGTGCGGGCGAGGTGGAGGAGGAGGCGGCGGGTGTGTCGGGTTATAAAGGGCCCCGGGGGGTGCCTTGGGCAGGGGGCGACAGCGGTGGCCGACCCGGACTCCTCCTGCTGGAGTTCGCGTCCGCACGGAGAGGGAGGCGGCGTGGGGCGGATGGGCCGGCTGGGTTTCGGCCCAGTCGGTCCGGAACCTTTTTTTTTTAATAATTTGCCGTGAAAGGAAAATCCTAATAAAATATAAAAAAATTCTAAATTCCGGAAACAATTTTCACCATCCAAACCTAATATTTAGGACAAGATGAACATTTTTCTGGACTAAAATGCAATTTTCAAAAATGCAAGTTTTCTCTAATTCAAATAAAATCGCAAATAAAATACAGATAAAATAATAATTTGATTTTAAAATTTCTTCTCCAAAATTTCTCTTCTGTTGAAGAAGTCATATTATCTTCTCTCATTTATTTTTATTATTGGAAATAATTGGAGAGAAAAATATTAAAATCAAATTGATCCTTTTTTTTCAAATTTGAAATAAATTCAAATATGAATTTTGTGAAACCTCCAACTCTCTCCTTGGGTCCTTGAGTTGCTTAAGATTTCTAGGATCACAACAAAATGCAAAAATAAATATGATATGCATATGATGATCTATGTATAACATTCAAATTGAAAATTGGGATGTTACACCGACACTTGATGACAAATGGAATTGAAGCGTCTCTTGATGTGCTTGGTTCTCTTGTGAAATCTGGATTCCTTTGCCAAGGCAATTGCACTAGTATTGTCACAAAAGATTTTCATTGGACCCGATGCACTAGGTATGACACATAGATCGGATATGAACTCCTTCATCCAGACTCCTTCATTTGCTGCTTCCGAAGCAGCTATGTACTCCGCTTCACACGTAGATCCCGCCACGACGCTTTGCTTGGAACTGCACCAACTGACAGCTCCACCATTCAATGTAAAAACGTATCCGGATTGTGACTTAGAGTCATCCGGATCAGTGTCAAATCTTGCATCGACGTAACCATTTACGACGAGCTCTTTGTCACCTCCATAAGCGAGAAACATATCCTTAGTTCTTTTCAGGTATTTCAGGATGTTCTTGACCGCTGTCCAGTGCTCCACTCCTGGATTACTTTGGTACCTCCCTGCTATACTTATAGCAAGGCACACATCAGGTCTGGTACACAGCATTGCATACATGATAGAGCCTATGGCTGAAGCATAGGGAATGACTTCCATTTTCTCTCTATCTTCTGTAGTGGTCGAGCATTGAGTCTGACTCAACTTCACACGTTGTAACACAGGAAATAACCCTTTCTTTGATTGATCCATTTTAAACTTCTTCAAAACTTTATCAGGGTATGTGCTTTGTGAAAGTCTAATTAAGCGTCTTGATCTATCTCTATAGATCTTGATGCCCAATATGTAAGCAGCTTCACCGAGGTCTTTCATTTAAAAACTCTTATTCAAGTATCCTTCTATGCTATCAAGAAATTCTATATCATTTCCAATCAACAATATGTCATCCACATATAATATTAGAAATGCTACAGAGCTCCCACTCACTTTCTTGTAAATACAGGCTTCTCCAAAAGTCTGTATAAAACCATATGCTTTGATCACACTATCAAAGCGTTTATTCCAACTCCGAGAGGCTTGTACCAATCCATAAATGGATCGCCGGAGCTTGCACACTTTGTTAGCACCCTTTGGATGGACAAAACCTTCTGGTTGTATCATATACAATTCTTCTTCAAGAAATCCATTAAGGAATGCAATTTGACATCCATCTGCCAAATTTCATAATCATAAAATGCGGCAATTGCTAATATTATTCGGACAGACTTAAGCATCGCTGCGGGTGAGAAGGTCTCATCGTAGTCAACTCCTTGAACTTGTCGAAAACCTTTCACAACAAGTCGAGCTTTGTAGACAGTAACATTACCGTCAGTGTCGGTCTTCTTCTTTGGCTTGCTGGTCATCGGGCAAGTCCACCAAAGTCCACACTTTGTTCTCGTACATGGATCCCATCTCAAATTTCATGTCTCAAGCCATTTCGCGGAATCTAGGCTCATCATTGCTTCCTCATGGTTCGTAGGTTCATCACGGTCTAGTAACATGACTTCCAGAACAGGATTACCGTGCCACTCTGGTGCGGACCGTACTCTGGAAGACCTACGAGGTTTGGTAGTAACTTGATCCGAAGTTTCATGATCATCATCATTAGCTTCCTCACTAATTGGTGTAGGAATCACTGGAACTGATTTATGTGATGGACTACTTTCCAACTCGGGAGAAGGTACAATTACCTCATCAAGTTCTACTTTCCTCCCACTCACTTCTTTCGAGAGAAACTCCTTCTCTAGAAAGGATCCATTCTTAGCAACAAATATCTTGCCTTCGGATCTATGATAGAAGGTGTACCCGACAGTTTCCTTTGGGTATCCTATGAAGACACATTTCTCCGATTTGGGTTCGAGCTTATCAGGTTGAAGTTTTTTCACATAAGCATCGCAGCCCCAAACTTTAAGAAACGACAACTTTGGTTTCTTGCCAAACCACAGTTCATAAGGCGCCGTCTCAACGGATTTCGATGGTGCCCTATTTAAAGTGAATGCAGCCGTCTCTAAAGCATAACCCCAAAACGATAGCGGTAAATCAGTAAGAGACATCATAGATCGCACCATATACAATAAAGTACGGTTATGATTTTCAGACACACCATTACGCTATGGTGTTCCAGGTGGCGTGAGTTGCGAAACTATTCCACATTGTTTCAAATGAAGACCAAACTCGTAACTCAAATATTCGCCTCCATGATCAGATGGTAGAAACTTTATTTTCTTGTTACGATGATTTTCCACTTCACTCTGAAATTCTTTGAACTTTTCAAACGTTTCAGACTTATGCTTCATTAAGTAGATATACCCATATCTGCTCAAATCATCTGTGAAGGTAAGAAAATAACGATACCCGACACGAGCCTCAACATTCATTGGACCGCATACATCAGTATGTATTATTTCCAATAAGTCAGTAGCTCGTTCCATTGTTCCGGAGAACGGAGTTTTAGTCATCTTTCCCATGAGGCATGGTTGGCAAGCACCAAGTGATTCATAATCAGGTGATTCCAAAAGCCCATCAGCATGGAGTTTCTTCATGCGCTTTACACCAATATGACCTAAATGGCAGTGCCACAAATTAATTGCACTATCATTATCAACTTTGCATCTTTTGGCTTCAATATTATGAATATGTGTATCACCACGATCGAGATTCAACAAAAATAGACCACTCAACAAGGGTGCATGACCATAAAAGATATTACTTATATAAATAGAACAACCATTATTCTCTGATTTAAATGAATAACCATCTCGCATTAAACAAGATCCAGATGTAATGTTCATGCTCAACGCTGGCACCAAATAACAATTATTCAGGTCTAAAACTAATCTTGAAGGTAGATGTAGAGGTAGCGTGCCGACGGCAATCACATCGACCTTGGAACCATTTCCGACGCGCATCGTCACCTCGTCCTTAGCCAATCTTCGTTTAATCCGTAGCCCCTGTTTCGAGTTCCAAATATCAGCAACAAAACCAGTATCAAATACCCAGGCGCTACTATGAGCATTAGTAAGGTACACATCAACAACATGTATATCAAATATACCTTTCGCTTCTCCATCCTTCTTATCCGCCAAATACTTGGGGCAGTTCCGCTTCTAGTGACCAGTCCCTTTTGAGTAGAAGCACTCAGTTTCAGGCTTAGGTCCAGACTTGGGCTTCTTCCCGGGAGTAGAAACTTGCTTGTTATTCTTCTTGAATTTCCCCTTCTTCCATTTGCCCTTTTTCTTGAAACTAGTGGTCTTGTTGACCATCAACACTTGATGCTCCTTCTTGATTTCTACCTCTGCAGCCTTTAGCATTGCGAAGAGCTCGGGTATCGTTTTCGTAATCCCTTGCATATTATAGTTCATCACGAAGCCTTTATAGCTTGGTGGCAGTGATTGAAGAACTCTGTCAATGACACTATCATCAGGAAGATTAACTCCCAGATGAGTCAAGTGGTTATGGTACCCAGACATTCTGAGTATGTGTTCACTGACAAAACTATTCTCCTCCATTTTGCAGCTATAGAACTTGTTGGAGACTTCATATCTCTTAACTCGGGCATTTGCTTGAAATATTAACTTCAACTCTTGGAACATCTCATATGCTCTATGACGTTCAAAACGTCTTTGAAGTCCCGATTCTAAGCCGTAAAGCATGGCACACTGAACTATCGACTAGTCATCAACACGCGTCTGCCAGGCATTCACAATGTCTACAGTTGCTGGCGCAGGTGGTACACCTAGCGGTGCTTCCAGGACGTAATTCTTCTGTGCAGCAATGAGGAAAATCCTCAAGTTACGGACCCAGTCCGTGTAATTGCTACCATCATCTTTCAACTTAGCTTTCTCTAGGAATGCATTAAAATTCAAGGGAACGGTAGCACGGGCCATTGATCTACAACAACATAAACATGCAAAAACTATGAGGACTAAGTTCATGATAAATTGAAGTTTAATTTAATCATATTACTTAAGAACTCCCACTTAGATAGACATACCTCTAGTCATCTAAATGATCACGTGATCCAAATCAACTAAACCATGTCTGATTATCACGTGAGATGGAGTAGTTTTCAATGGTGAACATCACTATATTGATCATATCTACTATATGATTCACATTCGACCTTCCGGTCTCAGTCTTCCGAGGCCATATCTCCATATGCTAGGCTCGTCAAGTTTAACCCGAGTATTCTGCACGTGCAAAACTGGCTTGCACCCGTTGTATGTGAACGTAGAGCTTATCACACCTGATCATCATGTGGTGTCTCGGCACGACGAACTGTAGCAACGGTGCATACTCAGGGAGAACACTTATGCCTTGAAATTTAGTAAGAGATCATCTTATAATGCTACCGCCGAACTAAGCAAAATAAGATGCATAAAAAGATAAACATCACATGCAATCAAAATATGTGACATGATATGGCCATCATCATCTTGTGCTCATGATCTCCATCACAGAAGCATCGTCATGATCTCCATCGTCACCGGCTTGACACCTTGATCTCCATCATAGCATCATTCTCGTCTCGCCAACTATTGCTTCTACGACTATCGCTAACGCTTAGTGATAAAGTAAAGCAATTACATGGCGATTGCATTTCATACAATAAAGCGACAACCATATGGCTCCTGCCAGTTGTCGATAACTCTGTTACAAAACATGATCATCTCATACAACAATTTATATCACATCATGTCTTGACCATATCACATCACAACAAGCCCTGCAACAACAAGTTAGACATCCTCTACTTTGTTGTTACAAGTTTTACGTGGCTGCTACGAGCTTCTAGCAAGAACCGTTCTTACCTACGCATCAAAACCACAACGATTTTTCGTCAAGTGTGCTGTTTTAACCTTCAACAAGGACCGACCGTAGTCAAACTCGATTCAACTAAAGTTGGAGAAACATACACCCGCCAGCCACCTATGTGTAAAAGCACGTCGGTAGAACTAGTCTCATGAACGCGGTCATGTAATGTCGGTTCGGGCCGCTTCATCCAACAATACTGCCAAATCAAAGTAAGACTTGGTGGTAAGCAGTATGACTACTATCTCCCACAACTCATTGTGTTCTACTCATGCATAAAACATCTACGCATAGACCTGGCTCGGATGCCACTGTTGGGGAATGGAGTAATTCAAAAAAAAATCCTACGATCACGCAAGATCTATCTAGAAGATGCATAGCAACAAGACGGGAGAGTTTATCCACGTACCCTCGTAGACCGAAAGCGGAAGTGTTTAGTAACGCGGTTGATGTAGTCGAACGTCTTCACGATCCAACCGATCCAAGTACCGAACGTACGGCACCTCCGTGTTCAGCACATGTTCAGCATGATGACATTCCTCGACCTCTTGATCCATTTGAGGATGAGGGAGAGTTCCGCCAGCACGACGGCGTGGCGACGGTGTTACCGGCGCAGGGCTTCACCTAAGCACTATGACGATATGACCGAGGTGTTAAACTGTGGAGGGGGCATCGCAGATGGCTAAGAGAATAACTGTTTGCTTTGGTGTGCCCCTGCCCCCGTATATAAAGGAGGAGAGGGGGAGGCCGGCCGACCCTGTAGGGCGCGCCAAGAGGAGGGTGTCCTACTAGGACTCCAAGTCCTAGTAGGATTCCACTTGGTGGAAGGGGGAAGGAAGGAAGGGAGAGGGAGAGAGAGAGGGAAAGGGGGGCGCACCCTTCCCCTAGTCCTATTTGGACTCCCCATGGGGGGGCCTCCCCTACGTGGGGTGTCCTCTCTCTCCCCTATGGCCCATGATGGCCCATTGCT
>NC_057799.1:166569126-166576699 GCF_018294505.1 Triticum aestivum | reverse complement strand
TTTTTACCCGGTACCACTCGGAACTCTTCCGGTGTCCGAATAACATGGTCCAATATATCAATCTTTATGTCTTAACCATTTCGAGACTCCTCATTATGTCCGTGATCTCATCCGGGACTCTGAACAAACTTCGGTCATCAAAAACACATAACTAATAATACAAATCGTCATCGAACGTTAAGCATGCGGACCCTACGGGTTCGAGAACTATGTAGACATGATCGAGACACATCTCTGATCAATAACCAATAGCGGAACCTGGATGCTCATATTGGCTCCTATATATATTCTAGGAAGATCTTTATCGGTCAAACCGCATAACAACATACGTTGTTCCCTTTGTCATCGGTATGTTACTTGCCCGAGATTCGATCGTCGGTACCATCATACCTAGTTCAATCTCGTTACCGGCAAGTCTCTTTACTTGTTCCATAATACTTCATCCCGCAACTAACTCATTAGTCACATTGCTTGCAAGGCTTATAGTGATGAGCATTACCGAGAGGGCCCAAAGATACCTCTCCGAAACACGGAGTGACAAATCCTAATCTCGATCTATGCCAACCCAACAAACACCTTCGGAGACACTTGTAGAGCATGTTTATAATCACCTAGTTACATTGTGAAGTTTGATAGCACACAAGGTGTTCCTCCGGTATTCGGGAGTTACATAATCTCATAGTCTGAGGAACATGTATAAGTCATGAAGAAAGCAGTAGCAATGAAACTGTAACGATCATAATGCTAAGCTAACGGATGGGTCTTGTCCATCACATCATTCTCCTAATGATGTGATGCCATTCATCAAATGACAACACATGTCTATGGTTAGGAAACATAACCATCTTTGATAAACGAGCTAGTCAAGTAGAGGCATACTAGGGACACTATGATTTGTCTATGTATTCACACATGTACTAAGTTTCCAGTTAATACAATTCTAGCATGAATAATAAACATTTATCATGATATAAGGAAATATAAATAACAACTTTATTATTGCCTCTAGGGCATATTTCCTTCAATAGTAGATATGATCAACATAGAGATGTTCACCATTGATGACTACTCCATCTCACGTGATGACCGGACATGGTTTAGTTGATTTGGATCAAGTATCATTTAGATGACTTGAGGGATGTCTATCTAAGTGGGAGTTCTTAAGTAATATGATTAATTGAACTTAATTTATCATTAACTTAGTCCTGATAGTATTTGCAAATTATGTTGTAGATCAATAGCTCGCGTTGTAGCTCCCCTATTTTTTGATATGTTCCTAGAGAAAACTAAGTTGAAAGATGATAGTAGCAATGATGCGGACTGGGTTCGTGATCTGAGGATTATCCTCATTGTTGCACAGAAGAATTATGTCCTTGATGCACCGCGTGGCGACAGACCTATTTTAGGAGCAGATGCAGACGTTATGAATGTTTGGCAAGCTCGATATGATGGCTACTTAATAGTTTAGTGCTCCATGCTTTACGGCTTAGAACCGGGACTTCAAAAATGTTTTGAACGCCACAGAGCATATGAGATGTTCCAAGCGCTGAATTTGGTATTTCAGACTCATGCCCGTGTCGAGAGGTATGAGACCTCTGACAAGTACTTTGCCTAAAAGATGGAGGAGAATAGCTCATCTAGTGAGCATGTGCTCAGAATGTCTGAGCACTACAATCGCTTGAATCAAGTGGGAGTTAATCTTCCAGATAAGATAGTGATTGACAGAGTTCTCTAGTCACTATCACCAATCTACTAGAACTTTGTGATGATAATGTGCAAGGGATAACGGAAAAGATTCCCGAGCTCTTCGCGATGCTGAAATTGGCAAAGGTAGAAATCAAGAAAGAGCATCAAGTGTTGATGGTTAACAAGACCACTAGATTCAAGAAAAAGGGCAAAGGAAAATAAAGGTAACTTCAAGAAGAATGACAAGCAAGTTGCCACTCCCGTGAACAAGCCCAAAGCTAGACCTAAGCCTGAAACTGAGTGCTTCTACTGCAAAGGGAATGGTCACTGGAAGCGGAACTACCCCAAATACTTAGCGGATAAGAAGGATGGCAAAGTGAACAAAGGTATATTTGATATACATGTTATTGATGTGTACTTTACTAGTGTTCATAGTAACCCCAGGGTATTTGATACCGGTTCAGTTGTTAAGATTAGTAACTCAAAACAGGAGTTGCAAAATGAACAGAGACTAGTTAAGGGCGAGGTGACGATGTGTGTTGGAAGTGATTCCAAGGTTGATAAGATCACCATCGCACACTCCCTCTACCTTCGGGATTAGTGTTGAACCAAAATAAATGTTATTTGGTGTTTTCATTTAGCATGAATATGATTGGATCATGTTTATTGCGATATGGCTATTCATTGAAGTCAGAGAATAATTGTTGTTCTGTTTACATGAATAAAACCTTTTATGGTCATACACCCAATGTAAATGGTTTATTGAATCTCGGTCGTAGAGATACACATATTCATAAATATTGATACCAAAAGATGCAAAGTTGATAATGATAGTGCAAGATATTTGTGGCACTATCGTTTAGGTCATATTGTTGTAAAGCGCATGAAGAAACTCCATACAGATGGATTTTTGGAATCATTTGATACTTGTGAACCATGCCTCGTGGGCAAGATGACTAAAACTCCGTTCTCCGAAACAATGGAGCGAGCCAATGACTTATTGGAAATAATACATACCGATGTATGAGGTCCGATGAGTGTTGAGGCACGTGGCGGTTATCGTTATTTTCTGACCTTCACAGATGATCTGAGCAGATATGGGTATATATACTTAATGAAACATAAGTCTGAAACATTTGAAAAGTTCAAGGAATTTTAGAGTGAAGTGGAGAATCATCATAACAAGAAAATAAAGTTTCTATGATCTGATCGCGGAGGTGAATATTTGAGTTACAAGTTTGGCCTTCATTTAAAACAATGTGGAATAGTTTCACAACTCACGGCACCTAGAACACCATAGCGTAATGGTGTGTCCAAACATCGTAACTATACTTTATTAGATATGGTGCAATCTATGATGTCTCTTACCGATTTACCACTATCGTTTTGGGGTTATGCATTAGAGACAGCTGCAGTCACGTTAAATAGGGCACCGTCCAAATCCATTGAGACGACACCGTATGAACTATGGTTTGGCAAGAGACCTAAGTTGTCGTTTCTTAAAGTTTGGGGTGGCGACACTTATGTCAAAAGGCTTCAGCCTGATAAGATCAAACCGAAATTGGAGAAGTACGTCTTCATAGGATACCCTAAGAAAACAATTGGGTACGCCTGCTACCATAGATCCAAAAGCAAGATCTTTGTTGCCAAGAATGGAAACTTTCTAGAGAAGGAGTTTCTCTGGAAAGAAGTGAGTGGGAGGAAAGTAGAACTGCATGAGGTAATTGTACCTTCTCTCGAATTGGAAAGTGGCTCATTATAGAAAACCGTTCCAGTGATGCCTACACCAATAAGAGAGGAAGCTAATGATGATGATCATGAAGCTTCTGATCAAGTTACTACTGAGCCTCGTAGGTCAACCAGAGCACGATCCGCACCAGAGTGGTACGGTAATCCTGTTCTGGAAGTCATGTTACTTTACCATGACGAACCTACGAACTATGAAGAAGCTATGATTAGCCCAGATTCTGATAAATGGCTTGAGGCCATGAATCTGAGATAGGATCCATGTATGAGAACAAAGTGTGGACTTTGATTAACTTGCCCGATGATCGGCGAGCCATAGAGAATAAATGGATCTTCAAGAGGAAGGCGGGCGCTGATGGTAGTGTTACTATCTACAAAGCTTGACTTGTCGCAAAAGGTTTTTGAAAAGTTCAAAGTGTTGACTATGATGAGATTTTCTCACTAGTAGTGATGCTTAAGTCTGTCTGAATCATGTTATCAATTGCCGCATTTGATGAAATCTGGCAAATGGATGTCAAAACTGCATTCCTTAATGGATTTCTTAAAGAAGATTTGTATATGATGCAACCAAAAGGTTTTGTCGATCCTAAAGGTGCTAACGAAGTGTGCAAACTCCAGTGATCCATCTGTGGACTGGTGCAAGCATCTCGGAGTTGGAATATATGCTTTGATAAGGTGATCAAAGCATATGGTTTTATACAGACTTATGGTGAAGCCTGTATTTACAAGAAAGTGAGTAGGAGCTCTGTAGCATTTCTGATATTATATCTGGATGACATATTGTTGATTGGAAATTATGTAGAATTTTTGGATAGCATAAAAGGATATATGAATAAGAATTTTTCAATGAAAAACCTCGGTGAAGCTGCTTACATATTGGGCATCAAGATCTATAGAGATAGATCAAGATGCTTGATAAGACTTTCAATGAGTACATACCTAGACAAGATTTTGAAGGAGTTCAAAATGGATCAGTCAAAGAAGGAGTTCTTTCCTCTATTGTAAGGTGTTTAGTTGAGTAAAGACTCAAAACCCGACCACGGCAGAAGATAAAGAGAGAATGAAAGTCATTCCCTATGCCTCAGCCATAGGTTCTATAAAGTATTCCATGCTGTGTACCAAACCTATTGTGTACCTTGCCATGAGTTTGGCAAGGGGATACAATAGTGATCCAGGAATAGATCACTAGACAACTGTCAAAATTATCCTTAGTTACCTTAAAGAGGGCTAAGGAAATGTTTCTCGATTATGGAGGTGATAAAGAGTTCGTCGTAAAGAGTTACATCGATGCAAGCTTTGACACTGATCTAGATGACTCTGAGTCTTAATCTAGATTCGTATTGAACGTGGGAGCAATTAGCTAGAGTAGCTCCATCCAGAGCATTGTACACATAGAAATTTGCAAAATACATACGGATCTGAATGTGGCAGACCCGTTGACTAAATTTCTCTCACAAGCAAAACATGATCACACCTTAGTACTCTTTGGGTGTTAATCACATAGCGATGTGAACTAGATTATTGACTCTAGTAAACCCTTTGGGTGTTGGTCACATGGCGATGTGAACTATGGGTGTTAATCACATAAAGATGTGAACTATTGATGTTAAATCACATGGCGATGTGAACTACATTATTGACTCTAGTGCAAGTGGGAGACTGAAGGAAATATGCCCTAGAGGCAATAATAAAGTTGTTATTTTATATGTCCTTATTCATGATAAAGGTTTATTATTCATGCTATAATTGTATTGATCGGAAACTTAAATACATGTGAATACATAGACAAAACACAGTGTCCCTAGTAAGCCTCTACTAGACTAGCTCGTTAATCAAAGATGGTTAAGTTTCCTAACCATAGACATGTGTTGTCATTTGATGAACGGGATCACATGACTAGGAGAATGATGTGATGAACAAGACCCATCCGTTAGCATAGCATATTGATCGTTCAATTTTATTGCTATTGCTTTCTTGATGTCAAATACATATTCCTTTGACTATGAGATTATGCAACTTTCGGATACCGGAAGAATGCCTTGTGTGCTATCAAACGTCACAACGTAACTGGGTGATTATAAAAATGCTCTACAGGTATCTCCAAAGGTGTTTTTTGGGTTGGCATAGATTGAGATTAGGACTTGTCACTGTAGCGACCAGACCTCAAATGGTCTCTGCTGCTGTGCACCAGTGTCATCCCTGGATCAGTAATGCTGACACGCACAGTACAAATGGAGGATTTATAATAGAGTAGCAATCACACACTTATTTCATCGAATATCTCCAAAGAGAATAAGTATGATAAACATGGCTTAAGGCCATCTAATAACGATAACAGCGGAAGACTTGGAAGATAAGTGAGTCCATCAACTCCAGCGGCATCACTGAGTATAAGACCACGACCTAAGGCACCTTACTCGTCGTCTGAAAAGTCTGCAACATGAAACATTGCAGCCCGAAAACGGGTCAGCACATATAATATGCTGGCAATGTAACACATAGAGAATAATGAACAGTAATATCGCTATACTACATGCATATATGGCTGGTGGAAAGCTCTAAGGTTACAGTTTTGCGAAAAGCCAATTTTATCCTACTACAAAGGAATAAATTTTACTTAACTATCATGGTGGTTGTTAAACATTGAGAAGGTACCTCCAACTCAATCCCAATTAGGTGTCATCATTAACCCAACAAAATTAATTAAAAGTAACATAGTGATGAGATTCAAATGATAATCCAGGTACTAGATACTCAAGTTGTCCATAACCGGGGACATGACTAACCATGATTAGTTTGTACACTCTGCAGAGGTTTGCGCACTTTTCCCCACAAGACTCGATCGCCTCCGCTTGATTCTCGCACTGCATGATGTTTGAGAAACGGATGACCGAGACACAGTCTTTCAGGAACAATCACTCTTTACTCTGGGTGGACCGGTACACCTACTTTCCCCTACATCTGCTAGCCCACCTCTTCAAGAGATCTTGTAACCTACTCAACTATGCTAGAGCCCATAATAGCTTGTGGCTGCACACGGAAGTTTCTAGCATGAATAATCTTATGATCCCTTTGAGCCTGGGTGGCGGTCCTTATACAAACAGACAACACTGGGTTCTCCAGGTGCCTCAATCCACCCAGATGTGAGTTTTAGTTGCCACCTTAAGTTGAACCATTAATTAACAATCACATCTGTCATGAATATCACTCAAACCCAGATCCACGTCTACGAGCATAGCATGGCAATAATAAAAGCAACGTAGAAGTAACTCCCAAGGGTTTGAATAGAAAACAGGTAATAGGTACTACCTCAACTACTTCCCAGTTCCCACAATTTAATCAGATCCTAATCATGCAATTGTTTGAGGAATAGATCTAATGCAATAAAACTGGGTATGGAAAAGTATGATCAAAGTGTTACTTGCCTTGCTGATGATCCGCAAAACCTAGCGATTCGAAGTAACAAGCGGCACACTCCGGGTACTCTACCGCAAACAAACAAGCATACAATCAGTACTCATCTAATGCACAGGTAAAACTCGAATGAAAGATCCAACCAGAAAGTTCAACTTAAGAACTCCGGTTTGCAAAAAGAATCAACTCGAAAGAAGCAACGAAAGTCAAACGGCGAAAGAAAGAAGCTTCGTTTACTAATCTGGATCTAGGTCAAATTTTACTGTAGCAAAAACTTGTTTGAGTAGGTTAAACGGAAAGAGAATTTCGATACGAAACTCTAGGCGCTTGAATCGCCTGATTCCGATAAACGAGCGAGAAGTTAAACAGAAACGAAGATTCGATCAGATATCGAATCTGAGATAATCGCAGAAAAATCCGACGAAAAAGAAAAACGGACGAACGGTTAAAGAACGGACGTTCGTTAACAGAGAAAAACCGACGAACGCGTTCGTTAAAACGAACGCGTTCGGTGAACGCTCGCAAAATAATAAAACCGAAAAAAAACCGATCTAGGGTTTTTTTAAACGAAAGGTTTTTTTTAAACAAAAAAACCGGCGTTGAACGGGGCAGGCAGTACCTCGTCGGGGGCGGCTCCGGCGGGGCTCCGGCGGGGCTCCGGCAAGGGCGCGGGGTACAGCGGGGTGCGGGGCTCGGGGTAGGGCGAGGGGGCGGCGAGGTGGCGGCT
>NC_057799.1:166560797-166568186 GCF_018294505.1 Triticum aestivum | reverse complement strand
CGCGCAGTTTTTTTAAAAAAAACGTTCCGCTGAAAATAATTCGTAGAAAAATAAATAAAAGTCAGAAAAATATAAAATAAATTTTCCCCATCTAGTTAGAAAATCTAGAATAGGGTGAACATTTTTAAATCAAAATAAATATTTTGAAAACATGCAATATTTTTAATGCAATAAAAATTGCAAATAAAATCCAAATAAATTCCAATAAATGATTTTAACATTTTTCCTCCAGTATTTCAATTGTTTTGGAGAAGTCATATTTTCTCCTCTCGTTTATTTTTAGAATGAAATATTTTTCCGGAGAAAAAAATAATTAAAACCAAAATCCTCGTCTTATTATTTGATGAAAATCAAATATGAAAATTCGAGAGAATCCCCAACTCTCTCCGAGGGTCCTTGAGTTGCTTAGGATTTATCGAGGATTTGTCAAAATGCAATAAAACATGATATGCAATGATGATCTATGTATAACATACCAAATTGAAAATTTGGGATGTTACAAACCTACCCCCCTTAAGATGAATCTCGCCCTCGAGATTCGGGTTGGCTAGAAAACAGGTGGGAGTGGTCCTTCCGTAGATCTTCCTCTCGCTCCCAGGTGGCTTCATCCTCCGTGTGGTGACTCCACTGACTTTGCAAAACTTGATAACCTTACTGCGGGTGACTCAGCTGGCATACTCGAGAATCTTAACTGGTTTCTCCTCATAGTTCAAATCACTTTCCAGCTGAATCGCTTCCAGTGGCACAGTATCTCTCAGTGGTATCTCAACCATCTCTGCGTGGCACTTCTTCAACTGCGAAACGTGAAATACATCATGAACTCCAGACAATCCTTCGGGCAATTCCAGCTTGTAAGCTACCTCTCCCATACGTTCCAACACTCTGTATGGTCCGATAAAACGGGGCGCTAACTTTCCCTTAACTCCAAAGCGCTTCACTCCTCGAAGGGGTGATACTCGAAGATATACTCGGTCTCCGACTTCGTGAACTGTCTCTTTTTGTTTAGAATCAGCATAACTCTTCTGCCTGGACTGGGCTACCTTGAGCCTATCGCGAATCAACCTCACTTTCTGTTCAGACTCCTTAATCAAATCTGGTCGAAACAGCTGACGGTCTCCAACTTCGTCCCATAACAACGGTGTTCTACACCTCCTTCCGTACAAGGCTTCGAAAGGGGCCATCTTCAAACTGGTTTGATAACTGTTGTTATAAGAAAACTCCGCATATGGTAAATTGTCGTCCCAACTAGATCCATAATCTAGTGCACATGCTCTCAACATGTCCTCCAAAATCTGGTTGACTCTCTCGGTCTGTCCATCTGTCTGTGGGTGAAAAGCTGTACTAAATTCCAGCCTGGTTCCCAATGTTTCATGTAACTGCTTCCAAAACTTCGAGGTAAATTGGGTTCCTCTGTCTGATACAATGGTCCTTGGAACTCCATGCAAACATACGATCCTGGTCATGTATATCTTTGCCAACTTAGCACTGGTGTAAGTGGTCTTCACTGGAATGAAATGAGCCACTTTCGTCAAACGGTCGACTACAACCCATATTGAGTCATAGCCTGAACGAGTCCTGGGTAATCCTGTGATAAAATCCATGCCTATTTTACCCCACTTCCATTCGGGTATCGGCAATGGTTGTAGCAATCCTGCTGGCTTCTGATGCTCTGCCTTCACTCTCTGACATACATCACAAACTGCTACATACTCTGCAATATCCTTCTTCATTCTGGTCCACCAGAAAGTATTTTTCAAATCCAAATACATCTTGGTATTCCCTGGGTGAATCGAGCATGGTGAATCATGGGCTTCCTGCAGAATCAACTTCCCGATCTCCGAATCATTTGGCACATATACGCGGTCCTCAAACCATAAGGTATCGTGCTCATCCTCACAAAATCCCTTGGCTTTTCCTTTGCTCATCTTCTCCTTTATCTCTTCAATCTCCTTGTTTGTCTTCTGAGCTTCTCTGATCCTTTCCATCAAAGTGGACTGAATCTCCAATGTCGCTAAATAGCCTCTTGGGACTATCTCCAAACATAGCTCGCGAAGGTCCTCGGCTAACTCCTGAGGTAACTCTCCTGTCATGAGGGTGTTGACATGACTCTTGCGGCTCAACGCGTCTGCTACTACGTTAGCCTTTCCAGGGTGATAATGCAATCTCATATCATAATCTTTAATGAGCTCCAGCCATCTCCTCTGTCTGAGATTTAACTCCTTCTGCGTGAAAATATACTTCAAACTCTTGTGATCCGTGTACACCTCACAATGGTTTTCGATGAGGAAATGTCTCCATGTCTTCAATGCATGCACCACGGCTGCTAATTCCAAATCATGCGTAGCATAATTCTTCTCATGGGGTTTAAGTTGTCGTGAAGCATATGACACAACTCTTCCTTCCTGCATAAGCACTGCTCCAAGTCCTCGACGAGAAGCGTCGCAATAAACTTCATAGTCCTTGCGTTGATCGGGCAGAATCAACACTGGTGAGGTAACCAATCGTTTCTTCAACTCTTGGAAAATAGCTTCACATTCCTCAGTCCAATTGAATTTGGTGTCCTTCTTCAATAGCTCAGTCATGGGCTTAGCAATCTTCAAGAAATTCTTGATGAATCTCCGGTAGTATCCTGCAAGTCCAAGAAAACTCCGGATTTCTCCAACTGTCGTGGGTGCTTCCCAACTTGTCACTGTGTCGACCTTGGCAGGGTCTACTGCTATTCCTTCTCCAGAAATAACATGTCCAAGGAATCCAACTTCCTTCAACCAAAATTCACACTTGCTGAACTTGGCATATAACTGATGTTCTCTGAGCTTCTCAAGTACCAATTGTAAATGCTCCTCATGCTCTTCCTCGTTCTTGGAAAAGATTAAAATATCATCAATGAACACCACAACAAACTTATCCAAAAACTCCATAAACACTTTGTTCATCAGGTTCATGAAATAGGCAGGTGCGTTAGTCAGTCCAAATGATATAACGGTATACTCACACAATCCGTATCTGGTGGTAAAAGCCGTCTTGGGTATATCCTGCTCTTGAATCTTTAACTGATGGTATCCTGATCGTAGATCGATCTTGGAAAATACTTTAGCTCCTTGTAGGCGGTCAAACAAATCATTGATCATCGACAGTGGGTACTTGTTTTTGATGGTCACTTCATTCAATCCTCGGTAATCAACAACCATCCTCAGCGATCCATCTTTCTTCTCCACTAGAAGTACTGGTGATCCCCAAGGTGACGAACTTGGGCGAATATAGCCTTTATCCAGTAACTCCTTGATCTGCTTCTTAATTTCCTCCAAATCCTTTGCGGGCATCCTGTACGGTCTCTTAGATATTGGCCCTGTGCCTGGCAAAAGTTCAATCAAGAACTCAATGTCTCTATCTGGTGGCATGCCTGGCAACTCTTCTGGAAATACATCCGGATAATCCTTCACCACTGGTACTTCCTCCTGTACAACTCCTGATAAGGAATTTACTTGAGTCCTCTTCGGCATATGCCGGGATACATACTTGATCCTTTTCCCTTTCGGGGTGGTAAGCAAAATCGTCTTGCTGGCACAATCGATGTTTCCTCCATACAACGATAGCCAATCCATTCCCAAAATCACATCCAAGCCTTGCGATTCCAAAACAATGAGGTCTGAGGGGAAAACATGCCTTCCAATGGCCAATGGTATCTGAAAACATCCTTGGGTTGCCATATACTCTGCTCCTGGCGAGGTTACTAACATAGGGGTTTTGAGAACTTGGGTGGACATCTTAAACTTATTCACGAATCCCCTTGATATGTATGAATGCGATGCACCAGTATCGAAAAGAACGGTTGCAGTAAATGACTTAGCCAAAAACTTACCTATTACTGCATCAGGCTGAGCTTCAACCTCCTCCACGCTCACGTGGTTCACATGCCCTTTGTTGAACGGGTTCGGCTTCTTCCCAGAGCTTCCATTGCCATTTCCATTTTGGGCTTCAGGACAATCAGTTGCATAATGTCCCGTCTTCTGGCACTTGAAACAAGTAATGTGACTTAGATCCCTCTTGGTTGGGGTAGAGGGGTTGGTGCGGTTCTGTCCGTTGTTTCCTCCATTCCCATTACCATTCTTGGAGCCATTATGGTTGTGCGAACTACCTCCTCCATGGGTATGCTGAAACTGTCCTCCCGGCTTCGGGGTAAATCGTGGCTTCTGCTGGGCTCCAGAATTGTACTTCCCTTGTCCATACTTCCTCTTGCGGTTTTCAATCTGCTATTGCTTCCCTTCAATCATGAGAGCTCTATCTACCAGCTCCTGGTAGTTGTTGAAGGTTGCTACCATCAACTGCATACTCAGTTCATCATTCAGCCCTTCCAAAAATTTCTCCTGCTTGGCAGCATCTGTAGCAACGTCATCTGGTGCATAACGTGCTAACTTACTGAAATCCTCCACATACTGGCCTACGGTGCGTCCTCCTTGGCGTAGGTTACGAAACTCACGCTTCTTCATAGCCATAGCTCCTGCTGAAACATGAGCTGTACGGAAAGCTTGCTGAAACTGGTCCCATGTGACAGTGTCAATAGGGTGCATGGCTGTATAATTCTCCCACCATGATGCTGCGGGTCCATCCAGCTGGTGTGCGGCAAATCGCACTCTTTCCGCATCTGTGCATCCTGCAGTGGTCAACTCCCTTCCAACTTTGCGGAGCCAATCATCTGCAACAATCGGCTCGGTGCTACTGGAAAACACCGGCGGGTTTAGCCTTAAGAAACGGGCTAAGTGATCAACAGGTGGTGGTGGCGGTGGGTTGTTGTTGTTGTTGTTGCCTTGGTTCTGCACTAATACTTGCATCAGGGCATTCTGTTGCTGAATCAACTGGGTGATCTCTGGCGGGAAAACAAATCCGGTGTCGCGTCTCGGAGGCATCTGATAGGTTTTGAAAAGATGAGAGTTAAGAATAGAATGAGGTCTAGAGGGAAAACACTACCCATATGCTCATGAGACAAATCAATCAATATCACTCAATCAATTCAAACAAGGCAAAACAATCGATGTAACTAGCGTTACAAAGTGCTTGAACTATACTATTAAATGGGGGAAAACTACTACTGATATGGTGGTCTACTAGAAATTCTGATCCGTTGAAGACTCCATGATGTCTGCTCCAGCTTCATCAACCCAGTCGTCTTCACTTGGTTCTGAGTCGGTGTCGTCGATGATGATGTAGTTATCCGGACAAGTGCATTCGTCGACTTCTGCTTTTGGCACTGGATTTCCCATGAATACTCCAATCTTCTTCTCTAGGTCGTCATTCTTCCCTACTAGTGCGTTGATTTCCTCCAAATAATCTTCGCGTGTAGCTTTGAGTTCTTCTTGGAGCTCCTTGATCTTCGTTAATGCCTTCTTCAGTTCTTCCTTGTCCGTGCACATCTGGTTCTCCTGGCGACGAATATGTTGGTTCTGCTCCTGGATGAAAGCTGCAATTGATCCATCCTTCTTGGTTCTGATCATCTCCCATTGTGCGTCTCGGCGTCCACAAATTTGATAAATTGTATCCTTAAGCTCCTGGTGATAAACTTCTCCAATGCGTCCCATGGCGATGTGTGCGGCCATGCTCTTCCCTAAACTCCAGGTTGGTGCTTCAAAAACCAATCTTATGGCACTAAACATCCTTCCTGGAATGATAACTTGAATCTTCCAGCTCTCCTCTTCGGGTAATGTGGCGTTATAGGTTCCGGTGATGCTTGGTATTCCTATGTTCAAGTACTTGGTGACTTCCTTCAAGTGTCGACCAAATGGCGTGTCTTCATCTAGTTGCATGAACTTGCTCCTTGCATTCGCCATTCCTAAAAGAGTAGAAAAAGGAGAGGGGTCAGAAATGAGAAGAGAGAAGCTTTCTAGGGCTTAAGCTTAGTGGTCGTGTCCTACAGTCAGCGTGTGCTCTGATACCAACTTTGTAGCGACCAGACCTCAAATGGTCTGTGCTGCTGTGCACCAGTGTCATCCCTGGATCAGTAATGCTGACACGCACAGTACAAATGGAGGATTTATAACAGAGTAGCAATCACACACTTATTACATCGAATATCCCCAAAGAGAATAAGTATGATAAACATGGCTTAAGGCCATCTAATAACGATAACAGCGGAAGACTTGGAAGATAAGTGAGTCCATCAACTCTAGCGGCATCACTGAGTATAAGACCACGACCTAAGGCACCTTACTCGTCGCCTGAAAAGTCTGCAACATGAAACGTTGCAGCCCGAAAACGGGTCAGCACATAGAATATGCTGGCAATGTAACACATAGAGAATAATGAACAGTAATATCGCTATACTACATGCATATATGGCTGGTGGAAAGCTCTAAGGTTACAGTTTTGCGAAAAGCCAATTTTATCCTACTGCAAAGGAATAAATTTTATTTAACTATCATGGTGGTTGTTAAACATTGAGAAGGTACCTCCAACTCAATCCCAATTAGGTGTCATCATTGAGAAGTAGTTGAACCATTAATTAACAATCACATCTGTCATGAATATCACTCAAACCCAGATCCACGTCTACGAGCATAGCATGGCAATAATAAAAGCAACGTAGAAGTAACTCCCAAGGGTTTGAATAGAAAACAGGTAATAGGTACTACCTCAACTACTTCCCAGTTCCCACAATTTAATCAGATCCTAATCATGCAATTGTTTGAGGAATAGATCTAATGCAATAAAACTGGGTATGGAAAAGTATGATCAAAGTGTTACTTGCCTTGCTGATGATCCGCAAAACCTAGCGATTCGAAGTAACAAGCGGCACACTCCGGGTACTCTACCGCAAACAAACAAGCATACAATCAGTACTCATCTAATGCATAGGTAAAACTCGAATGAAAGATCCAACCAGAAAGTTCAACTTAAGAACTCCGGTTTGCAAAAAGAATCAACTCGAAAGAAGCAACGAAAGTCAAACGGCGAAAGAAAGAAGCTTCGTTTACTAATCTGGATCTAGGTCAAATTTTACTGTAGCAAAAACTTGTTTGAGTAGGTTAAACGGAAAGATAATTTCGAGACGAAACTCTAGGCGCTTGAATCGCCTGATTCCGATAAACGAGCGAGAAGTTAAACAGAAACGAAGATTCGATCAGAAATCGAATCTGAGATAATCGCAGAAAAATCCGACGAAAAAGAAAAACGGACGAACGGTTAAAGAACGGACGTTCGTTAACAGAGAAAAACCGACGAACGCGTTCGTTAAAACGAACGCGTTCGGTGAACGCTCGCAAAATAATAAAACCGAAAAAAAAACCGATCTAGGGTTTTTTTTAAATGAAAGGTTTTTTTTTTAAACAAAAAAACCGGCGTTGAACGGGGCAGGCAGTACCTCGTCGGGAGCGGCTCCGGCGGGGCTCCGGCAAGGTC
>NC_057799.1:166557899-166560335 GCF_018294505.1 Triticum aestivum | reverse complement strand
TTTTTAAATCAAAATAAATATTTTGAAAACATGCAATATTTTTAATGCAATAAAAATTGCAAATAAAATCCAAATAAATTCCAATAAATGATTTTAACATTTTTCCTCCAGTATTTCAATTGTTTTGGAGAAGTCATATTTTCTCCTCTCGTTTATTTTTAGAATGAAATATTTTTCCGGAGAAAAAAATAATTAAAACCAAAATCCTCGTCTTATTATTTGATGAAAATCAAATATGAAAATTCGAGAGAATCCCCAACTCTCTCCGAGGGTCCTTGAGTTGCTTAGGATTTATCGAGGATTTGTCAAAATGCAATAAAACATGATATGCAATGATGATCTATGTATAACATACCAAATTGAAAATTTGGGATGGTACAGTCACTCCGAGTATCGGAGAGGTATCTCTGGGCCCTCTCGGTAATACACATCATAAGAAGCCTTGAAAGCAAAGTGACTAATGAGTTAGTTACAGGATGATGTATTATGGAATGAGTAAAGAGACTTGCCGGTAACGAGATTGAACTAGGTATGAAGATACCGACGATCGAATCTCGGGCAAGTAACATACCAATGGACAAAGGGAATAACATATGTTGTCATAACGGTTCGACCGATAAACATCTTTGTAGAATATGTAGGATCCAATATGAGCATCCAGGTTCCGCTATTGGTTATTGACCGGAGAGGTGTCTCGGTCATGTCTACATAGTTCTCGAACCCGTAGGGCCGCACGCTTAACGTTCGATGATGATTTTGTATTATATGAGTTATGTGATTTGGTGACCGAATGTTGTTCAGAGTCCCGGATGAGATCACAGACATGACGAGGAGTCCTGAAATGGTCGAGAGGTCAAGATTGATATATAGGACGATAGTATTCGAACACCGGAAGTGTTCCAGAGGGTACCGGCTACATATCGGGTCACCGGAAGGGGTTCCGGGCACCCCCCACAAAAGATATGGGCCTAATGGGCCAAGAGGGGAAACACAACAACCAGTAGGGGCTGCTGCACCCGTCATATGGGCCAAACCAGAGGAGAAGGAAAGAGGGGAAGAAAGAAGGAAGAGGAGGGATTTGGCCTCCCCCTTCCTTCCCTCCTCCCTCCTCTTTCCTCCCCCCTCCGGAACTTATGAAAGGGGGGAGGCCGAACTGGGGAGGCGCCCAAGTAGGATTCCTCCTACTTGGGGCCCCCTTGCAGCTCCCCTCCCTCTTCCACCTATATATACATGGGGAGGGGGCGCCTAGAACACACAACAACATCTGTTAGCCATGTGCGGCGCCCCCCTCCACAGATTACACCTTCGGTCATATTCTCGCGGTGCTTAGGCGAAGCCCTACGCGGATCACTTCACCATCACCGTCACCACGCCGCCGTGCTGACGGAACTCATCTACTTCCTTGATACTTTGGTGGATCAAGAGTTCGAGGGACATCATCGAGCTGAACGTGCGCTGAACTCGGAGGTGCCGTACGTTCGGTACTTGATCAGTCGGAACGAGAAGAAGTTCAACTACATCAGCCGCGTTCTCAAATGCTTCCGCTTTCGGTCTACGAGGGTACGTAGACACACTCGCCCCCTCTCGTTGCTATGCATCTCCTAGATAGATGTTGCGTGAGCGTAGGAAACTTTTGAAATTGCATGCTATGTTCCCCAACAACTAGATGAACAGGAGAACATGCACAACAGCATTGCACACATGTAACAATAACTACAAACAAAGACATGGACAAATCACGATGGACATAATATTTGTTAGTAGCCGTAGCTACTGCTGGAGGGACGTTGTTGATGACTATGTTGGTGAAGACCTGATGCTGGCGGTGTTGAAGATGACCATGAGTAGCGCCGCTTCACTTGGACAAAAGACGACCCGCGGTGATGAACTTGAGCAGTCACATAGAGTGCTTCCAAAAAACCTAATTCGTCCTCTCCCGCAGCAGGATCGCAAGAACAAACAATTCCAGGGGCCTGCTCTCCCACGCGGCGATGCGCGTCGGCATTGGGGGTGGAGTAGACTATGGTGACTACGCAAGTTTTGAGATGAGGCAAAACCATAAGTGTCTTGTTGTAACTTTGGCCGCGGCTAGTAAGCTATATATATGTAGGAGTACCAGAGGTGGTATCATGTCACGATCATGATCTCAAGCCGACTTGATTTCTATGTCGTGTACTTACCGGACATGAAACAATCAACTTGTCTGCCAAGACAGTAAAATTTAAAATGGCAAAAGAAATTTGCGCCCCGACAAGGTCATGGATCGGATTTCGATGTACCATTCACATGCATGTCGCACGCCGACGCCACTCTGGCCTCGTGCCTGGCGAGGCTAGCGCGCATTTTTCTTCTTTTCTTTCTGTCTTTAACACGTCATTTAGCATGGTGGAGAGACCAACTATATAAAGAGACTTCACTAAAAGGATCGAGAAGAGT
>NC_057799.1:166541241-166557610 GCF_018294505.1 Triticum aestivum | reverse complement strand
GGTGATTAGACCCTTAACAAGTAAAAGTGGCAGTTTTTAGTTTCTTCAAGTTAAGGTGGAGTTTAGCACATGTTGAAAGGCACACAATACATTTTGCACAAGCACAACAAGAGTATGAGCAGCGGGAAGAGTAAAGCATGCAAGCGCAAGAATGTAAAGGGATGGGATTGAAGTGTGCAAACGCAATGGAGACGCGGAGAATTTTTGGCATGGTTCCGATAGGTGGTGCTATCTACGTCCACATTGATGGTGACTTCAACCCAGGAAGGGTAAACGGCCGCACGATTCCACGAAGGGCTTCACACACGAAGGGTGCACGAAGAAGCAACCTTGTCTATCCCACCATGGCCATCGCCCATGAAGGACTTGCCTCACTAGGGTAGATCTTCACGAAGTAGGCGATCTCCTTGCCCTTAGAAACTTCTTAGTTCAACTCTACGTCTTATCGGAGGCTCCCAAGCGACACCTAACCAATCTAGGAGACACCACTCTCAAAAAGGTAATAGACGGTGTGTCACTACTAGGGAAAAGCCTAGTAGTAGTGCTGGAAATACCCATATCAGTAGCATGGGGGGCAACGCTACTGATAAGGCACTATAGCTAAGTCTTAGCAGTAGTGTTGTTCCAACTAGCGCTACGTGTAAGTATAGTTAGAAGTAGCGCTGTGCAGAACAACGCTACTACTAACTATCTATAGCGTTGTGACACAAGAAACGCTGCTGGTAAACCAGCGCTACCGCTAGACGGCCACCAGCGCTACTGCTAATATTCCTGCTTTCACAGATTTATTTCCCCTCTACGTATTTGTGCTGTATTTTTGCATGCTCTATACAGTAGTTTCATCATATCATAATAAACATACATTATTCTCATCATATCATACACATACAGTAGTCTCATCATACGATCATCACCAGCATCATCATCCAATACAAATATCATCACATCTCAAAAATAGCAATACACAAGTCATGTCTCGAATAAATGCAACTGCATGGTCATGACACACACAAATTTCATCATCTCTTTCTAAACCATGATGTAGAAGAGAAGAGCGATCAGTATGAGCAAGAGCGCGACTATGTAGTACTTCTTGAGGCACCGGTTTTGCTCCCTCTCTTGCCGGAGCATCCACCTCAAGTAACTATTTTTCTCTTCCGCTCTGCTGTATAACCCTCCATGGCTAGCGCCCGGGTACCTGCCCACCCGGGCTTGAGCGTCTGGCCAGTGGTCATACACTCCTGGAACCCTCCCAATGAATACAACATAGCAGTCCTTTGCCATCTCTCATCTATATACCTGCATCGTCAGTTGATGAATTCAACAATAATATGAAACATAATGTACTTGAGAAACACAAAGAGGCATAATTAGCAAAATACAAGCAACCTATAGTAAACATAAATAACGAAGTTCCTCATGAAGGAAATATGCCCTAGAGGCAATAATAAAGTTATTATTTATTTCCTTATTTCATGATAAATGTTTATTATTCATGCTAGAATTGTATTAACCAGAAACATAATACATGTGTGAATACATAGACAAACATAGTGTCACTAGTATGCCTCTACTTGACTAGCTTGTTGATCAAAGATGGTTGTGTTTCCTAACCATAGACATGAGTTGTCATTTGATTAACGGGATCACATCATTAGGAGAATGATGTGATTGACTTGACCCATTCCGTTAGCTTAGCAATTGATCGTTTAGTATGTTGCTATTGCTTTCTTCATGACTTATACATGTTCCTATGACTATGAGATTATGCAACTCTCGTTTACCGGAGGAACACTTTGTGTGCTACCAAACGTCACAACGTAACTGGGTGATTATAAAGGAGCTCTACAGGTGTCTTCAAAGGTACATGTTGAGTTGGCATATTTCGAGATTAGGTTTTGTCACTCCGATTGTCGGAGAGGTATCTCTGGGCCCTCTCGGTAATGCACATCAATATAAGCCTTGCAAGCAATGTAGCAAATGAGTTAGTTACGGAATGATGCATTACATAACGAGTAAAGAGACTTGCCGGTAACGAGATTGAACTAGGTATTGGGATACCGACGATCGAATCTTGGGCAAGTAACATACCGATGACAAAGGGAACAACGTATGTTGTCATGCGGTTTGACCGATAAAGATCTTCGTAGAATAAGTGGGAGCCAATATGAGCATCCAGGTTCCGCTATTGGTTATTGACCGGAAACGTGTTTCGGTCATGTCTACATAGTTCTCGAACCCGTAGGGTCCGCACGCTTAAGGTTTCGATGACAGTTATATTATGATTTTATGTGTTTTGATGGACCGAAGGAGTTCGGAGTCCCGGATGAGATCGGGGACATGACGAGGAGTCTCGAAATGGTCGAGACGTAAAGATCGATATATTGGACGACTATATTCGGACTTGGGAAAGGTTCCGAGTGATTCGGGTATTTTTCGGAGTACCGGGGAGTTACGGGAATTCGCCGTGGAGTATATGGGCCTTATTGGGCCATACGGGAATAGAGGAGAGAGGCCAAAAGTAAGGAGGCCTGCGCCCCCCCCCCCTCTGGTCCGAATTGGACAAGGGTTGCAGCCCCCTTTTCCTTCTCCCTCTCCTCCTCTTTCCTTCTCTCCTACTCCAACAAGGAAGGAGGGAGTCCTACTCCCGGTGGGAGTAGGACTCCCCATGGCGCGCCCCCTCCTAGGCCGGCCGCCCCCTCCCCCTTGCTCCTTTATATACGGGGGCAGGGGGGACACCTCTAGGGACAACAACAATTGATCTCTTGATCTCTTAGCCGTGTGCGGTGCCCCCCTCCACCATAGTCCTCGATAGTATTGTAGCGGTGCTTAGGCGAAGCCCTGCGACGGTAGAACATCAAGATCGTCACCACGCCGTCGTGCTGACGAAACTCTTCCCCGACACCCTGCTGGATCGGAGTCCGGGGATCGTCATCGAGCTGAACATGTGCTAGAACTCGGAGGTGCCGTAGTTTCGGTGCTTGATCGGTCGGGCCGTGAAGACGTACGACTACATCAACCGCGTTGTTCTAACGCTTCCGCTTTCGGTCTACGAGGGTACGTGGACAACACTCTCCCCTCTCGTTGCTATGCATCACCATGATCTTGTGTGTGCGTAGGATTTTTTTTGAAATTACTACGTTCCCCAACAGTGGCATCCGAGCCAGGTTTTATGCGTAGATGTCATATGCACGAGTAGAACACAAGTGAGTTGTGGGCGATACAAGTCATACTGCTTACCAGCATGTTATACTTTGGTTCAGCGGTATTGTGAGACCGACATTACGCGTACGCTTACGCGAGACTGGTTTCACCGTTACGAGCACTCGTTGCTTAAAGGTGACTGGCGGGTGTCTGTCTCTCTCACTTTAGTTGAACCGAGTGTGGCTACGCCCGGTCCTTGCGAAGGTTAAAACATCACTAACTTGACGAACTATCGTTGTGGTTTTGATGCATAGGTAAGAACGGTTCTTGCTCAGCCCGTAGCAGCCACGTAAAATTTGCAACAACAAAGTAGAGGACGTCTAACTTGTTTTTGCAGGGCATGTTGTGATGTGATATGGTCAAGACGTGATGCTATATTTTATTGTATGAGATGATCATGTTTTGTAACCAAGTTATCGGCAACTGGCAGGAGCCATATGGTTGTCGCTATATTGTATGAAATGCAAACGCCCTGTAATTGCTTTACTTTATCACTAAGCGGTAGCGATAGTCGTAGAAGCAATAGATGGCATAACGACAACGATTCTACGATGGAGATCAAGGTGTCGCGCCGGTGACGATGGTGATCACGACGGTGCTTCGGAGATGGAGATCACAAGCACAAGATGATGATGGCCATATCATATCACTTATATTGATTGCATGTGATGTTTATCCTTTATGCATCTTATCTTGCTTTGATTGACGGTAGCATTTTAAGATGATCTCTCACTAATTATCAAGAAGTGTTCTTCCTGAGTATGCACCGTTGCGAAAGTTCTTCGTGCTGAGACACCACGTGATGATCGGGTGTGATAGGCTCTACGTTCAAATACAACAGGTGCAAAACAGTCGCACATGCGGAATACTCATGTTAAACTTGACGAGCCTAGCATATGCAGATATGGCCTCGGAACACTGGAGACCGAAAGGTCAAGCATGAATCATATAGTAGATATGATCAACATAGTGATGTTCACCATTGAAAACTACTCCATCTCACGTGATGATCGGACATGGTTTAGTTGATTTGGATCACGTGATCACTTAGATGACTAGAGAGATGTCTGTCTAAGTGGGAGTTCGTAAGTAATATGATTAATTGAACTTAAATTTATCATGAACTTAGTCCTGGTAGTATTTTGCAAATTATGTTGTAGATCAATAGCTCGCGTTGTTGCTTTCATATGTTTATTTTTCATATGTTCCTAGAGAAAAGTGTGTTGAAAGATGTTAGTAGCAATGATGCGGATTGGATCCATGATCTGAGGTTTATCCTCATTGCTGCACAGAAGAATTATGTCCTTGATGCACCGCTAGGTGACAGACCTATTGCAAGAGCAGATGCAGACGTTATGAAAGTTTGGCTAGCTCAATATGACGACTACTTGATAGTTTAGTGCACCATGCTTAAAGGCTTAGAATCGGGACTTCAAAGACGTTTTGAACGTCATGGACCATATGAGATGTTCCAGGAGTTGAAGTTAATATTTCAAGCAAATACCCGAGTTGGGAGATATGAAGTCTCCAACAAGTTCTATAGCTAAAAGATGGAGGAGAATCGCTCAACTAGTGATCATGTGCTCATATTGTCTGGGTACTACAATCACTTGAATCAAGTGGGAGTTAATCTTCCAGATAAGATAGTGATTGACAGAGTTCTCTAGTCACCATCACCAAATTAGTAGAACTTCATGATGAACTATAGTATGCAAAGGATGACGAAAATGATTCCCGAGCTCTTCGCGATGTTGAAATCAACGAAGGTAGAAATCAAGAAAGAGCATCAAGTGTTGATGATTGGCAAGACCACTAGTTTCAAGAAAAGGGCAAAGGGAAAGAAAGGGCAAATTCAAGTAGAATGGCAAGCAAGTTGTCACTCCCGCGAAGAAGCCCAAAGCTGGACCATAGCCTGAAACTGAGTGCTTACACTGCAAAGGAAATGATCACTGGAAACGGGAATGCCCTGAATATTTGGTGGATAAGAAGGATGTCAAAGTGAACAAGGGTATATTTGATATACATGTTATTGATGTGTGCATTACTAGTGTTTATAGTAGCCCCTGAGTATTTGATACTTGTTCGGTTGCTAAGATTAGTAACTCAAAACAGGAGTTACATAATAAACAGAGACTAGTTGATGGGAAGTGACGATGAGTTTTGGAAGTAGTTCCAAGATTGATATGATCATCATCACACACTCCCTATACTTTCGGGATTAGTGTTAAACCTAAATAAATGTTATTTGGCATTTGCATTGAGCATGAATATGATTTGATCATGTTTATTGCAATACGGTTATTCATTTAAAGTCAGAGAATAATTGTTGTTCTGTTTACATGAATAAAACCTTCAATGGTCATACACCCAATGAAAATAGTTTGTTGGATCTCGATCATAGTGATACACATATTCATAATATTGATGCCAAAAGATGCAAAGTTAATAATGATAGTGCAACTTATTTGTGGCACTGCCGTTTGGGTCATATCGGTGTAAAGCGCATGAAGAAACTCCATAAAGATGGATTTTCGGAATCACTTGGTTATGAATCATTTGATGCTTGCGAACCGTGCCTTTTGGGCAAGATGACTAAAACTCCGTTCCCCGGAACAATGGAACGAGCTACTGACTTATTGGAAATAATACATACCGATGTATGCGATCCGATGAGTGTTAAGGCTCGTGGCGTGTATCGTTATTTTCTGACCTTCACAGATGATTTGAGCAGATATGTGTATATCTACTTGATGAAACATAAGTCTGAAACATTTGAAAAGTTCAAAGAATTTCAGAGTGAAGTGGAAAATCATCGTAACAAGAAAATAAAGTTTCTACAATCTGATCGTAGAGAAGAATATTTGAGTTACGAGTTTGGCCTTCATTTTAAAAATGTGGAATAGTTTCACAGTTCACGCCACATGGAACACCACAGCATAATGGTGTGTCCGAACGTCGTAACCGCACTTTATTGGATATGGTGCGATCTATGATGTATCTTACCGATTTACCACTATCGTTTTGGGGTTATGCATTAGAGATAGCTGCATTCACTTTAAATAGGGCACCATCTAAATCCGATGAGACGACACTGTATGAACTATGGTTTAGCAAGAAACCAAAGTTGTCATTTCTTAAAATTTGGGGCTGCGATGCTTATGTGAAAAAGTTTTCAACCTGATAAGCTCGAACCCAAATCGGAGAAGTGCATCTTCATAGAATACCCAAAGGAAACTGTTGGGTACACCTTCTATCACATATCCGAAGGCAAAAATATTCGTTGCTAAAATGGATCCTTTCAAGAGAAGGAGTTTCTCTCGAAAGAAGTGAGTGGGAGGAAAGTAGAGCTTGATAAGGTAATTTGTACCTTCTCCCGAATTGGAAAGTAGTTCATCACAGAAATCAGTTCCAGTGATTCCTACACCAATTAGTGAGGAAGCTAATGATGATGATCATGAAACTTCAGATTAAGTTACTACAAAACCTCGTAGGTCTTCCAAAGTACAGTCCGCACCAGAGTGGTACGGTAATCCTGTTCTGGAAGTCATGTTACTAGATCATGATGAACCTACGAACTATGAGGAAGCGATGATGAGCCCAGATTCCGTGAAATGGCTTGAGGCCATGAAATCTGAGATGGGATCCATGTATGAGAACAAAGTGTGGACTTTGGTGGAGTTGCCCGATGATCGTCAAGCCATATTGTATAAATGGATCTTCAAGAGGAAGACAGACGCTGATAGTAGTGTTACTATCTACAAAGCGCGACTTGTCGCAAAAAGGTTTTCGACAAGTTCAAGGTGTTGACTACAATGAGATTTTCTCAACTGTAGCGATGCTTAAGTCTGTCCGAATCATGTTAGCAATTGCCACATTTTATGAAATCTGGCAAATGGATGTCAAAACCGCATTCCTTAATGGTTTTATTAAAGAAGAGTTGTATATGATGCAACCAGAAGGTTTTGTCAATCCTAAAGGTGCTAACAAAATGTGCAAGCTCCAGCGATCCATCTATGGACTGGTGCAAGCATCTCAGAGTTGGAATATACGCTTTGATAAGTTGATCAAAGCATATAGTTTTACACAGACTTGCGGTGAAGCCTGTATTTACAATAAAGTGAGCTGGAGCACTACCGCCTTTCTGATAAATATATGTGAGTAACATATTGTTGATCAGAAATGATGTAGAATTTTTCTGGAAAGCATAAAGGAGTATATGAAAGGAGTTTTTTAAAAGAAAGACCTCGGTAAAGCTACTTACATATTGAGCATCAAGGTCTATTGAGATAGATCAAGACGCTTGATAAGTTTTTCTATAAGTACATACCTTGTCAAGATTTTGAAATAGTTCAAAATGGAACAGTCAAAGAAAGAGTTCTTGCCTGTGTTGCAAAGGTGTGAAATTGAGTAAGACTCAAATCCCGACCACGGCAGAAAATAGAAAAAAGAATGAAAGTCATTCCCTATGCCTCAGTCATAGGTTCTATAAAGTATGCTATGCTATGTACCATACCTATTGTATACCTTGCTCTGAATTTGGCAAGGGAGTACAATAGTGATCTAGGAGTAGATCACTGGACAATGGTCAAGAATATCCTTAGTGAGGACTAAGGAAATATTTCTCGATTATGGAGGTGATAAAAGATCCCGTCGAAAAGAGTTACATCGGTGCAAGCTTTTACACCGATCCAGATGACTCTAAGTCTCAATCTGGATACACATTGAAAGTGGGAGCAATTAGCTAGAGTAGCTCCGTGCAGAGGATTGTAGACATAGAATATTTGCAAAATACATACGGCTCTGAATGTGACAGACCCGTTGACTAAGCTTATCTCACGAGCAAAACATGATCACACCTTAGTACTCTTTGGGTGTTAATCACATAGCGATGTGAACTAGATTATTGACTCTAGTAAAACCTTTGGGTGTTGGTCACATGACGATGTGAACTATGGGTGTTAATCATATACAGATATGAATATTGGTGTTAAATCACATGGCGATGTGAACTAGATTATTGACTCTAGTGCAAGTGGGAGACTGAAGGAAATATGCCCTAGAGGCAATAATAAAGTTATTATTTATTTCCTTATTTCATGATAAATGTTTATTATTCATGCTAGAATTGTATTAACCGGAAGCATAATACATGTGTGAATACATAGACAAACATAGTGTCACTAGTATGCCTCTACTTGACTAGCTTGTTGATCAAAGATGGTTGTGTTTCCTAACCATAGCCATGAGCTGTCATTTGATTAACGGGATCACATCATTAGGAGAATGATGTGATTGACCTGACCCATTCCGTTAGCTTAGCACTTGATCGTTTAGTATGTTGCTATTACTTTCTTCATGACTTATACATGTTCCTATGACTATGAGATTATGCAACTCCCGTTTACCGGGGGAACACTTTGTGTGCTACCAAATGTCACAACGTAACTGGGTGATTATAAAGGAGCTCTACAGGTGTCTCCAAAGGTACATGTTGAGTTGGCATATTTCGAGATTAGGTTTTGTCACTCCGATTGTCGGAGAGGTATCTTTGGGCCCTCTCGGTAATGCACATCAATATAAGCCTTGCAAGCAATGTAGCAAATGAGTTAGTTACGGAATGATGCATTACATAACGAGTAAAGAGACTTGCCGGTAACGAGATTGAACTAGGTATTGGGATACCGACGATCGAATCTCGGGCAAGTAACATACCGATGACAAAGGGAACAACGTATGTTGTTATGCGGTTTGACCGATAAAGATCTTCGTAGAATAAGTGGGAGCCAATATGAGCATCCAGGTTCCGCTATTGGTTATTGACCGGAAACGTGTTTCGGTCATGTCTACATAGTTCTCGAACCCGTAGGGTCCGCACGCTTAAGGTTTTGATGACAGTTATATTACGAGTTTATGTGTTTTGATGTACCGAAGGAGTTCGGAGTCCCGGATGAGATCGGGGACATGACGAGGAGTCTCGAAATGGTCGAGACGTAAAGATCGATATATTGGACGACTATATTCGGACTTGGGAAAGGTTCCGAGTGATTCGGGTATTTTTCGGAGTACCGGAGAGTTACGGGAATTCGCCGTGGAGTATATGGGCCTTATTGGGCCATACGGGAATAGAGGAGAGAGGCCAAAAGTAAGGAGGCCTGCGCCCCCCCCCCTCTGGTCCGAATTGGACAAGGGTTGCAGCCCCCTTTTCCTTCTCCCTCTCCTCCTCTTTCCTTCTCTCCTACTCCAACAAGGAAGGAGGGAGTCCTACTCCCGGTGGGAGTAGGACTCCCCATGGCGCGCCCCCTCCTAGGCCGGCCTTCTCCCTCTCCTAGGCCGGCCTTCTCCCTCTCCTCCGCTTTCGGTCTACAAGGGTATGTGGACAACACTCTCCCCTCTCGTTGCTATGCATCACCATGATCTTGTGTGTGCGTAGGAATTTTTTTGAAATTATTACGTTCCCCAACACCTCATACCCAAACTAATTAACTAGAGCAATCTACGCTTATTCAGGAGGACGGTTTAATTACATCAGAGAGTTTCGCCGTGCATAAATTCAAAGTTTTGTCATAGAAAAATAGTAGTGACTAATTAAACATACACATTGTCATCGTCAATCAGTCCTCCATGTCGGTGGTCCGATCTTCATAGTCAGGGAGGAAGCACCCGAGCTTCATGAAAGGCTTCAGGTCCAGATGCTTAGCGAGTAGCAGTGCTCGGACATCATCCCGCGTCATTGGCCCATGGTAGATCATCCCTGTTTGTTCGAGGACCTCCTTCATGATCACTTGGGCAAGTTCACACTATACATGATAAAACTTAGCTCAAAATTCGATGATCCAGTGTCCTTCCTATGCTTGTGGCCTAGTTGACAATCTCGGCACCGCTGGAAGTAGGTGACATGCGAAGGCGTTGACTATCCCTTCTGTACTCGATCATGTGATGCATGAGGTTGAATCCATCAGCCTTACTATCGTTCGGTTGCTGGATGCAAGTGAGGGAGTCCTGGACTAAGGGGTCCTCGGACTGCCGGACTATATACTTTGGCCGGACTGTTGGACTATGAAGATACAAGATAGAAGACTTTGTCTCGTGTCTGGGACTCTCCTTGGCATGGAAGGCAAGCTTGGCGATTCGGATATGTAGATTCCTTTCTCTGTAACCGACCTTGTACAACCCTAGCCTCCCCCGGTGTCTATATAAACCGGAGGGTTTAGACTTCTAGGGTTTAGACACAATAATCATATCCTCATAGGCTAGACTTCTAGGGTTTAGCCATTACGATCTCGTGGTAGATCAACTCTTGTAATACTCATATTCATCAAGATCTATCAAGCTTTCATTGAGAGTTCCGCTGCGTCGTCATCAGAAGGCTTGATGGCTCCATCAATCATCTACAACAACATAGTCCAGGGGGAGATCTTCCTCCCTGGACAGATCTTCATACTCGGCGGCTTCGCACTGCGGGCCAACTCATTTGGCCATCTAGAGCAGATCGATAGCTACGCCCCTGGCCATCAGGTCAGATTTGGAAGCCTGAATTTTGTGGCCGATATCCGCAGAGACTTGATCTTCGACGGATTCGAGCCCATGGCGGCTGTCCTAGGCCACCACGATGAACATGACCTAGATCTGTCATCCGGCCGTACACATGAGATAGCGCCTATGACCGCCCTGTCCCTAGAGCCGGAGCAGACTGCGTCGTCCGAAGATGGGAAGCTTAACCCCGCCATGGAAGTCGCAAACTCAGCGGCGCTCGAGCCGCACACAAGCCCAACATCGAGCTGGGCTTGTATCACCGGGACCCCGGACTCGTCTCCGGCTATAGGTTCCGGGCCGCACACATCCGCGTCCATCGAACCTGATTGGGCGCCGGTCTTGGAGTTCAGCTCCGCGGACATCTTCCAGCACTCGCCTTTTGGCGACATATTAAACTCATTGAAGTCCCTCTCCTTGTCAGGGGACCCTCGGCCGAGCTATGTCCGGCTCGAACGGGAAGCGGATGACGAAGAACTTCGTTGCCCACCCACCACCCACTTCATTGCCACTTTCGATTACTTAACCGACACGCTCGATTACGATTCTGAAGACATCGACAGTATGGACGACGATGCCGGAGAGGAGCAGGCACAAAAACCACCACCTTTAGGGTAATGGACAGCTACATCGTCATACGATATATACATGGTGGACACACCAAAGGAGAATGAGGCCGACGGCGATAACAATATGCCCGTCGATGAACCTCCTAAGCGCCAGCGTCCCAAGCGCCGACCTCGATCCGGCAAAAAGAAAAACAGCAACATTGTCGCGGATGGCGACGATAATCTGAACTAAGCCAAGGACCCCATAGACCCAGCGCTAGAGCAGGGCGTGCGAGAGGACGACGAACACAGTCCAGAGACGTTGTCTGGTCATAGCGATGCCGAAGATAGCAACTATCAGCCTCCCTCTCAAGAAGAGATCAGCCTGGGCGACGACGAATTCGTCATCCCAGAAGAACCATTAGAACAAGAACGCCTCCATCAAAGGCTTATCGCCACTGCAAGGAGCCTGAAGAAGCAGAAGCAGCGGCTTAAAGCCGCACAGGACACGCTCAATGATAGATGGAACAAAGTGCTAGACGCTGAGGAAAAATGCGGCGGTAATCGCCAAACAAAGAGCTATCCTAAACGTAAGCTGCTGCCCGAATTCGACGACGAGGCTATCACGCCCATACCGCCAAAAAACAATACGGCCGAAAGGCCGGACCGACCACCTCGTGGTCGAGACAGAGCGGCCAGCAATGCTGTACACAAGCCCGCACCCCCTCCCCGTAAAGGAAGGAAAGCCATGGCCCAAGACCAGAAACACGATCTACGTAAGGACCTGGACAAAAAAGATGGCAAAACCAGGTCCATCTATGGATCCAGGGAACGCGCTCCTACACGGGATCACGATTATCAAACAAAACATGCCGGCCACTTACCAGCTCGGAACCAATACCGAACAATACAACTGTCGGACCCAATCCACGACACAGCCAGATACAGGGGTGCCGCACACCCCCTGCGCTTCACCGACGAGGTGCTGGAACATGATTTTCCAGAAGGGTTCAAACCTGTAAACATCGAGGCATATGATGGAACGATGGACCCCGCGGTTTGGATAGAAGACTTTATTCTTCACATCCACATGGCTCGTGGAGATGATCTCCACGCCATTAAATATTTACCCCTCAAGCTAAAAGGACCAGCTCGGTGATACGTCTCCAACGTATCTATAATTTTTGATTGTTCCATGCTATTATATTACCCCTTTTGGATGTTTATGGGCTTTACTTCACACATTTATATCATTTCTGGGACTAACCTACTAACTGGAGGCCCAGCCCGTATTACTGTTTTTCTTTTTGCCTATTTCAATATTTCGAAGAAAAGGAATATCAAACGGAGTCCAAACGGAATGAAACCTTCGGGAGCGTGATTTTTGGAACGAACGTGATCCAGAGGACTTGGAGTGCAAGCCAAGAAGCAGCCGAGGCGGCCACGAGGGTGGAGGGCGCGCCCACCCCTACAGGGCGTGCCCCCTGTCTCATGGGCCCCTCGGGCGGCCACCGACTTACTTCTTCCTCCTATGTATACCCATGTACCCCGAAAACATCCAGGGAGCCAACGAAAAAAAAATTCCACCGCCGTAACCTTCTGTATCCACGAGATCCCATCTTGGAGCCTTCGCCGGCGCTCCGTCGGAGGGGAATCGACCACGGAGGGCTTCTACATCAACACCATAGCCCCTCCGATGAGTTGTGAGTAGTTTACCACAGACCTTCGGGTCCATAGTTATTAGCTAGATGGCTTCTTCTCTCTTTTTGGATCTCAATACCATGTTCTCCCCCTCTCTTGTGGAGATCTATTCGATGTAACTCTTTTTGCGGTGTGTTTGTCGAGATCCGATGAATTGTGGGTTTATGATCAAGTTTATCTATGAGAAATATTTGAATCTCCTCTGAATTCTTTTATGTATGATTGAGTTATCTTTGCAAGTCTCTTCGATATCAGTTTGGTTTGGCCTACTAGATTGATCTTTCTTGCCATGGGAGAAGTGCTTAGCTTTGGGTTCAATCTTGCGGTGTCCTTTCCCAGTGACAGCAGGGGCAGCAAGGCACGTATTGTATTGTTTCCATCGAGGATAAAAAGATGGGGTTTATATCATATTGCATGAGTTTATCCCTCTACATCATGTCATCTTTCTTAATGCGTTACTCTGTTCTTATGAACTTAATACTCTAGATGCATGCTGGATAGCGGTCGATGTGTGGAGTAATAGTAGTAGATGCAGGCAGGAGTCGGTCTACTTGTCGTGGGCGTGATGCCTACATACATGATCATGCCTAGATAATCTCATAATTATTCGCTTTTCTATCAATTGCTCGACAGTAATTTGTTCACCCACTGTAATACTTATGCTATCTTGAGAGAAGCCACTAGTGAAACCTATGGCCCCCGGGTCTATCTTTTATCATATAAGCTTTCAATCTACTTTTATTTGCATCTTTAATTTTCCTATCTATATTATAAAATACCAAAAATATATTTATGTTATCATATTATCTCTCTCAGATCTCACTTTTGCAAGTGGCCGTGAAGGGATTGACAACCCCTTTATTGCGTTGGTTGCGAGTTCTTTGTTTGTTTGTGTAGGTGCGTGTGACTTTTGAGGAGCCTCCTACTGGATTGATACCTTGGTTCTCAAAAACTGAGGGAAATACTTACGCTAGTATTGCTGCATCACCCTTTCCTCTTCAAGGAAACCAACGCAAGCTCAAGACGTAGCAAGAAGGATTTCTGGCGCCGTTGCCGGGGAGGTCTTCGCTCAAGTCAAGACATACCAAGTACCCATCTCAAACTCATCTCCCTCGCATTTAGTTTTGCCATTTGCCTCTCGTTTTCCTCTCCCCCACTTCACCCTTGCCGTTTTATTTGCCCTCTCTTTCCCAATCTTCACTACAAAGAAAATACACTTCCGTGATGATACGTGTTTGTCATAGTAGGTCGCGTTTTTGTCATGCATGTACATCCATGACAAATTTATGACAGAATCAAGATAGTCATACCTGTGCCGTCGTAGAAGTGTTCGATGACATTACCAAAATTATCATCACGGAAGTGTCCACTTCCATGACGATAAATCGAGCATCACAGAAGTGCTTTCGTCACACCGACTCGTGGCATCCACCGTAACGGAACGCCGTTAAGCTATCGGGTCGGGTTTTGGATCCGATAACCCGTTAACAGCCCCGACCAATGGGGATTTCCACGTGTAAAATCATCATTGGCTGGAGGAAACACGTGTCGGCTCATCGTTGGGACAGATGTCATCCACTCATTGGACAGATGGCGCCTATGATACGTCAACACGTGGCATGGCCAATCAAGTTTAAACGGGCCGGCCCATTAACTGGCTGCCATGTTTTGGGCCAAATGCCGGCCCATAATTGATCCGGTCCATTAATGGCCTGCCACGTTCCGGGCCTAGTAATGGCCCATATAAGATCCGGCCCGTTAAAAGCCTCCCACTTTCTGGGCCAAATCACGGCCCAGATCAGGTCCGGCCCTTTAAGAGGCTTTGGGCTCAATTATGGCCCATATCAGATTCGGCCCGTTGACTGGACGCTATGCTTTTGGGCCCACTTGCTAAAGGCCCATTTAGTAATTCGGCCTGATATTAGTTTCGGCCTGTTAAGGGCCCATTTAACATTTCGGCCCTATATTAATTTCGGCCTATTAAAAGCCCATCATATAGTTGGGCCTAACTATGGCCCGGTTTGCATCCGGCCTGCTCGCAGCCGATATCTGATTGGGCCAAACAAGGACCGAGACAACTTTGGCCTGTTAAAAGCCCGTGAATTGATTTGCACAATCATGGGCCGGGGTCCATTTCGGGCTGCCGCCGGCCCGTGAGCTATTCGGCACGTTTCAGGCCCAGCCTACTTCTCAGCCTCCTAAAAGCCCATTGAGTTTTCTTGCGAAAAGGGGACCGGGGGTTACTCGGCCTATTAAAGGCCCAAATCTACTAGTGGGCCAGTTTGACGGGGCCCATGATGCGGATCATACATCGTGATTGCATGACGGCCCGATTATGTACCGTAATTTTACGGTTTGGCCGGTTTACTGCGAAGACAGGATATATATACAGTAAAATAACTGCAGCATCGTGAATAAGAAAAAACCTAGACTATACAATAAAGAAAATACGGCATATTACATCCACTGGGCATCAAAGTTCGCCACTATGATAATAAAGCACAAGCAGACAGCAGATTACATACACTGGGCATCAAAGATCGCCACCAGTGCAAATAAACACGCCGACAAAATAATATACAAAACCAACAGCACTTCAATAGAGTTCAAGAAAGGTTAGCCCTGCTGGGGAGCTGCAGCGCAAGTAGCTGAGCAAGATGATGAGACTGCGCTTGTTCAACACTTATATCTTCCTCACTCTGAAAGATAAACAAGCAGACAGATGACAGGTTTTGCACATAAAAGTATCAGTGCTGACAATTCATCACATTTCTTACCGACGAATAAAGTGACACAGTTTAAAATTGCATTAACACAATATGGTATTGTTCAGGTCAAGACATGGCAGGAATTGACATTGTGAAGGAGTTGGCAGCTTCACGACACCACTGGATTACAGATCAAGAACTCATAAGTATCAATGGTTAGTGTGCTGTCAATTTATCCCATTTCAGATTGGCAAATAAAGAGGCGGTTTAAATAATAGTAGAATGATATGACATTGTTCATAGTTAAGACCTTGCAGAATATGACATTGTGCTGTAGTGGGTAGGTTCACCACACCACTAGATTACGGATGAAGAACAGAAGCATACATGTAGTGCAAAAGAAGATCATTTGCTCTGTATAGTTTAATTTACATGGTATGAAGAAGGAACTTGGTTGTACAACTGAAAACTTAAATTGAGAAGGACAAACTTTTGTTTATGAACTACATAGTAAACTTTAAACATGCAATTTGATGCAAACACCAAAAATAAACAGTTGTTGCAGTCATGCCTAACCAAATATACACAACAAAGTTTGAAGGCTTGAGAAGGACAAACTTACATTATTGGTGAAGACAGGCTCTATAAAGCCCTTGTCCATGTCGATGGGGGGGGGGG
>NC_057799.1:166491606-166541084 GCF_018294505.1 Triticum aestivum | reverse complement strand
AATCTTCTTCATAAGCATTGCCTTTATTCTACATTTTGTTAAGAGTAAATATAGATGTGATAATATACGAAAAAATGGAGAATATTTAAGATAAGATGAAGAGTGATGCTACATAACCAAGTAGCTATAAATGTATGTGCAGCAATACAGGCAAAAGGCACAGCCAAGAGCAATGCACAGCTAAACTTCTTCAGTACCAACCTTATGGTAAGAGTAAATATAGATCTGATGTGTAGAAAATGGAGGGCAAAGGAAAATAAGCTGCAGAGTGATGGTACATGAACACCTACCTACCAATATAAGTACACTGATAAAGGACAGCATGTACTTACAAGAACAATGCAGAGCTAAAAAAAATCATTGGGATTGGATATATTCTACACTAATGTAACCATTCATACAGATTAGATAATTTGGAGCGAACAATTGATAAGCAAGCTATCATGCATACTGCTGTCACATAATGAACCAGGTATGTATGCAAGTACAGTGATACAGGACAACAGGTACTAACAAGAGCAAAGCAGCGGGCAGCATATTTGTGATATCCTGTCGTTCTTTACAAACCGGAATTCTTCTTCGAGCTGATTTCCTGCAAAAAAGATCCGTAAGGCACATGCGGAAAAGTAGAAGTTCAAATTGTCATGTGATTTCATAGACAGTACCTCATCCTGGGAACGAGACCAGTGCATAACAAGGTTTTTCCATTCAATGTCTTCTAAATTTAGCACAGGAGACTTCACCGGAAATTCGTTTATAGACTTGCCATCAAAGTGTGATTTCCTCAGGTAACACCGATACTGCTGCAATGCTTCCTTGAAAAGCACAAGCAAGCTTTGCTCATCATGATTATCCAGATTGACCCTCACCTAGTTACAACAATGTAATGTAAATCATTGATGTGTGCGATCAGCAGAAAACAGGAAAATAATAACCATGAATAATAGCACTTACACGTAAGTTCGACAGGAAGATGTGAAAATGGTGTTTGTCTTCACTATAATCTTCCCATGATGGGAATATATGCACGTAGTCCCTAACAACATTGAAAGCATTGTCTTTTAAACTGGGAATAAATGGAATGGGGTTCCAATCTGCAGGAATTGGCCGTCTCTGCAGTTGGGATAGGTCTTTGGCCGGTGGACTTGCTGTACTTTTTGCTGGAGTGGGATTTTTCTGTGGTACGGCTGGTGCTATGGCAAATGAAATCGGTATACCTTTTGCTGGAGTGCAGGTCCTGTGTGGTGGGGCTAGTGGTGTGGCCAGTGAAGTATGGGTACAGTCTACTGGAGTCGGTCCTATGTTTTGTGTCACTGGTTGTACAGCCAATATAAGTTGGGCGCTGTCTGATTTCTCCGGCACCACCACGTTTTTCAAGGACTTTGCTGGTGCTCCTTCAGGTTCGGCAATCACCCTCTTCCTTTTTGATGTCTGATGCACAAGAACAGCATTTGAGTGGAAAAACATGGTATGGCGACAGATGGAATATGTATTGATAATGGATGGGCATAGCATCTCGAGTTATATGATGAGTAAACTAAGCAGATGGTGGTGCAACAAAGTAGAAGAAATGCAAGAAAACATATGCAAGATACGTGCAATCAATAAAACCTTGCCAAATTAGAACAGGCACCTTGATGGGTGAATAGGACAGGCCATCTGCCTTTGACTCCTCGAGGTTAGAATAGTCATTAGAATGATATTCTGAACAAGAATCAACGGGTGGGGAGCGTACGAGTTTCATTGCTTCCAGAATGGCACTCAATGCCTTGGTGCCAATTTTGTAAGTCATTGCAGTGTTCCACAATATTCTTCTGATGCGCGGATTCTGATATTCACTGTAATTGCGTATAATATCTGAGAACCATGAAAACATAAATAGTTGTGAGATTATCTTTGTAATGCAGATGATATTCTAATATAGGGGCGCCCCTGTAAACACTTATGTGCTATCACTAGATTCTGATGAGAGAGCTCATGTGTGTTGTAATATCGTGCGTGCATTTATATAATCTGGCACAAGTACACAAAAAATAGGCTCCAGAAGTAAGGATAGCTGGCAGATGATAGGTTCATAATATACTGTATAGATAGTTTATTGCCAAACCATGATAACAAGAGCACACAGCAACTAGGCAGATCATAGTGTACATAACAGGGGTACACCATAACCACGATATATAAATATTGAAAGTGGAACTGGCTTGAAAATACGGTGTTGTATTGCCGCTAGTAATTGAAAGCCTATAGATCACGCACAGGCCAGCACTATCGAACTTGGTAAAGAAGAGTAAGCAGATTTTGGATAATAAAATGTTGGTTGCGCAGTGCCCACACATGATGAACCAGAGCGCATTAAGAATGCAACTCCCAGCTGTCTCTCGGCCATTTCAGGTGGTTGGATAAAGATCCTACGTCTCCTAACCCTTCTTCTTCCTCGTCTCTGATTCTTCCCATACAGAACACCGCACGGGTCGCCGGCCGGACCACCGGCCCCCACCGCCTGTGTTCCTCCGCCACCCGCACCCCCACCCGCGTTGAGTTTTCTTCGTTCGGCGAGGCCCCACAACCACCCGATCCCCTTGGATCGCACCGGCGAACTCCGGCGAGCTCTGAAAAATCGACTGACCCAATTTTGAAATTTAGTCTACTGTGATTTAACTAGTGTGGAATATAAAAGGGGAAAACCATAAGCATTGGGAGTATAGTGTTGAGCGTGCCATGGCGGATCTGAAGGTGCAAACCGGACAAAGGCAACTTCGCAACCAAGACAAGAAATCAGAGTAAAGCAGTGGCGATCTATTTTCTTGCTGCGATAAATAAGTTGAGGAGATACGAAAGAGTACCGCCTCTGGTGCGGCGCTGTGTACGCATCTGGTGAGAATTTGACAGTGCTGCGGTAGCGATGGCTGTCGGCGGCGTGGAAGCAGATCTAGGAGGGTAGACGGTGGCGGCGGGGCGTGGTGGACGAGACGGTCGTAGGAGCGGCGCCGGCAAGGTGGACGACGGCGGGGATGAAGCGAGAGGACGGGATGCAAGGATCCCGGTCCGAAGGCGTGGATGAGAGAGGTCGATCTCTTGTAATGGACGGCGGCGTCGGGGTATCAGCACCGGCATGGTGCAGGTGGACGGCGGTGGATGGGGTGGCGGACGGTGGCGGACGGAGGAGGGTGGGGTGGAGAGGGTGTTTTGGCGCCCACGGAGTACGAATGGGGAAAAGGGAGGTAGAGAGGAAGGGGGGAACTATGTATTCAGGGCGCGCTTGTCTCAAATGCAAGGAAATTTACAAACTTAGCCCCCGTTTCAAATTTCTACTACATCACAGCAACATTAGTCGGTTGGGGATAGGACGGTAATCTCGCATACACCGAATATTTGCCGACGAGAGTTTGTTTTTGGCGCCCACCATGTATGAATATGAATCGGGGAGGGAGTCGATTTTGGCCGAGGGCACACTGTGTTTTGGCGCCCACCATGTATGAATCCGGGTGAGAGGCGGTTACGTCACGTATGGGTGAAATTACAAACCTACCCCTATCGAAACCTATAGAAATCCAGCAGATAGGCTTTGCGCGGTAGGGATAGGCAGTAGTGATTTCCATCTCGCAGATTTTGGTTTCGGGCGGTTACTGCGACTTTCCCCGCTTCGTTCAAATTTTGCACAGTGCACGTTTACCGTGCAACTCAATTCGAATCCCGTTTGTATTATACTATTTTTTTCGGGCGGGATCCATTTTCAATTGGAATTACATTCTATATACATCATTTCTTTTACATATATACTTTCAAAAGCACAACACCATTGATACATAAATATGGTTTACAAATGGCATGATCTCAGATTCATAAGGTTTTATCCATCAATTTGGATTTTCAAATATTTGAAACCACTTTATGTTGAAATCCAATGTATGCATTCCTCGCTAACTGTCTCCAATTAATGTGTGTTTCATGCGGTTTTTTTTTAACTTCTCAAACATGTATAATGTGTTTCACACACGCAACATATAGTGTAATCCCGTTTAGACATTAATTGCATATAAACCATGCATTGTTTGTAATTGAAGAATCTATGGATCACCAATATTGATAAACTATATAACATTACACGTGTGCCCAAATTCAAATGAATATGCATGTTTGATACACCAATTTGCGTTATGATATTATCGATGTCGTGATCTCCAGTTTAAATATTTGAATCCCCTTTAATCCAGATATTCGTCTCATATAGCTATCACTCATGCTTATATAGGACTATCTCTCTGGACCTATACGCGTTCATCGTCTCTCAGGCATCTCTCGTGCTACCTGTATGTCGACAATGATCTTTTATCTTCGTAACACACTGACGGTACTCTCTCCATCGACCTTCATCACTCTATCTCTCTCTAAGTATATCTCGCTCCCTGCTATGTGTCTCTAGCTATGATTCTCCATGTGGAATCTCTTTCTCTCACACAAACACAAAACTTTGTCTCCCGGGGTCTCATTTCTCTCAACTATTCCCATGTGTGCCACTCGCACACCCCTCATATAGAGATGTCTTTCGCTCCTTAGATATGAGAACCTACGACTCTTCCTCTTCAATATCTCTTTCTCACACACAAACACAAACTCTGTCTCCCAGGGTCTCATATTTCTCCATTGTTCCCTTGTATGTCGCTCAAACACACCCTCTCTCCCTAGAGATATCTTGCATTCCCTCATATGTCTCTCTAGCTATCACTCTCGTTGTGAAATATCTTTCTCTCTCGCAGACACAAAACTCCGTCTCTCTGGATCTCATTTCTCTCTGATATTTGTTTGTATGTGACTCACATGCACCCTCTCTCTATCTCTCTCACACCCACACACATAACCCAGCCTTCTGATCCACTCGACTCCTATCTCTAGCGCACACTAGCTAGCACCTTTATCTTCCTATTTATCTGTTTCTCCATCAACCTTCTTTCTCGCCCTCACTCTTGATTCCTATCACGCACACTACATATGTTTCTCTCTACATGCATGCAGTCAAGTGCCCTCTCACACACATATATAACTTCACCCTTTGAACCACCCGACGGTCATCTCCGACACCCAAACTAACGGATGTCTCTCTAGCTAGCATCTCCATCTCTGTATCTATCTGTAGTTTCTCCGTCAACATTTCTTTCTCACACGGAGTCTTGCTTCCTATCACCCACACTATATATGTCTATCCATACATATGCATTTATAGGTTGATCTCTTTTGCACAGTCGTTGCGCCTCACCCCCTCTGCTCGCCATAGATGCATGCTCCAGCCCACGCCACTATCTCTTAAAGACAAAAACACATGCTCAATTGTCGGGCCTTCTTCCCTGCATTCTCACATGCATGCACATTGTCATACCGATCCGTCTCTCCCATGTCGTTGATCTTAGGACTTATGTCTTCTTTCTTTTATCTCGATCATGCGCGCGCGCACACACACAAATCCCACGTATACATGTATACCTCTCACACATGCACGTTCAAGGTCTCTATGTCTCCATACGTAGTTAATTACCCTCAATCCTAATGCCACATCGAATCGTTCTCCTCTTTTGTGCACATAACTTCCGCCTGGATGGGCAAAACACACACTCACACTTAACAATCTCCTTCTAGCTACCCCCGCGCCCCGCGCACCTCTCACTCTTCCCCTATATCCCCGAAACCAATAAGACCATCCCTTTGTTTAATTCCTGCCTACATGCACCATCGATATATAGTAGTCTTCCGTGGTGTCTCTCGAACAAACACGTTCTCTCGATGTCGACTCCTCTCACGCGCACGCACCTTCTCTTCCCTCCTACCGGCATTTTCTCTCTCGCACCCCATCGTTGGTGGCCTCTGCCATACACATCACCTCTCTATGATGAAGCCATGCACACTTAAATTACATCCGCCACAAAGGACCCCGAGACACACACGCACACACACACGCACGCACGCACGCACCCCCCCACACACACTAAGACTCCATCTCTCTCTCTCACACACACACAAACACACACACACACGCACCCCCCACACACACTTAGGCTCCATCTCTCTCTCTCTCACACACACACACACAAACTAAGACTCCATCTCTCTCTCTCCCCTCTCTCTCTCTCACTCTCTCTCTCTCTCTCACACACACACACACACCACACACACTAAGACTCCATCTCACACACACATGCTCTAGGCGGAGCATTTGTTCCTACCACCCTTCATCCAACCTTACCCGTATGATAAACAATCACCTTTATTTACTTGCCTAACATGGACAGATTCCACTTTACTTTAGTAGTCAACAAACTTATCATCTGTATACCCTTATAAAAAAATGAGTTGGCGATGATGGTGTGCCTGCCATCTTGTAATACAGACCGTATGATCTATATCTGACGGATAGGAAGCAAACTATGATAATTTTACAAAATATACACGCACCTCTCTCCACATCATTATCTCCCGCAACCTCATTGCTCAGCAATTAAAAAAGGAATAAGTCTCTGGAACAATCTAGCATGCATGGTGGCCGCTGCCGCCTGCCGGCGCCGTCCATCCCCATGCCTCCGCCCATTCCGACCACCAGTCACCACCACGCTCCACTCCTCCTCGCCTTATCTCTCATCTTTCATTTTTTCGATGACATTCTCGAGATACCAGTTTTCCGATAAAATTCTCGAGATATCATTAGTTTTTACACATGGGATTACTCCTGCATGGGTCAATCACAGCAGGTGTTTTGTAAAAAAATGCATATTGATGTTCCGTGCAATGCACGAGAATCTTGCTTGTAATTATATAACGCAAATCACGAGCAGGAAGTGACATTTTTTTGACACAACCACGTTAACATGGCCACGTAAATCACGAGCAGGAAGGAGAAGGGAAGCGGGCTGTGGAGTAACGTTTTTGACCACAATTTCTTAGGAAACTGAGTGCAATAATTGAGTAGTTGTGCAAACTACCATTACTACTACACCTGAAACGGTTCAAAACCTATACTCCCTTGCCAGCGCACGCTTCCCGCGTGAAACGGTCAGCGTCGCCTGGAGCGTCAGTGCCACATTAATGCCCGGCCAGAGCGGAGGCGACCTCTCACTAGCGCCGGCTTTGAAGTGGCGCGACGGCCGAGAGAGCGCCGCTTCCCGGTGCACGCGACTGCTCCGCGTCGAGACGGTCCATAGGCCCTGTTTGGATCCATGGGTTAGAGTTAGTTTGAGCTAGTTGGGGCTCAAATAGCCCTAAAGTATCCAAGCATGAGGGTTTAAATTGGAGCAAGTTGCACCGAACCCAGCAAAAAAAACTATCCCACCCAAGAGGTGCTAACTGGAGATAGTTCTCATTGGGACCACTAAAAAATCACTTTTCTCTCTCCATGAAGTGCATTTATTGTCAGTCTAACCCTGTCACCTAAACACCTCTTTGGCTACAGTTAGTTCAGGGTTAGTCATGAGTTAGTCTAACCTCTATCTAAGTTAGAGTATCAAACAGGAGCAGTATAGGACATGCAAGTTGCTCAAAGCATACAGGCAAATTCGTACGTCAAAGGATTTTTTTCTTTTTGAAAACGGAACGTGAAAGGAATTTTTTTTAGAATGCTCTTGGCATGTCGCTAACATGTGATAGTTAACCGACCTCAATAGACGGCAGAAACGCCAGCCCGCCGCACTTTGATAGAGACGAGGAGGGAGAAGCGATACAGGCTGCTGGATTACTAGAGATAGGTGTCGCACGGAAGCCAAGAAATATGGTGATAGCGTGGGTTAGCCATGTACTAGTATGATGTAACTACACTGGGCTGCCGTGTTTCGTACTCTTCCAGTCGACCGTGGAGATGATTGGTTAATTTTATATCGCTGAATAATATTAAATATTATGAGTGCAGACGCTCCACCACGAGGTTCCTTGCTCCTTCTCGGTCGTCCGGAATCTATGTTCTTCCACTCTATTTTTTTACATGAGCTTTGTTCATCCTTTTGCCAACACGCGAGACATCTAGCATCAAGGCAAACGTGTTATGCAATGATCGTTCCATCTATATGAAGAACACATGGCACTGGAACTACGAGACGAACATGTACCCAGGAGTGGACGTACGAACCTGAGTAATGTAGCGCAGTAAGTGACGTAGAAAGGCACAAATGGTATGAACATGCGTGGCATACAGGGTGTGTTTGGTTGCGTTCTCGTCTCAGCATAGTTGTTCCCTCTTCATGCATGCTCAACTCAACACCCCTCTTCATGCATGCTCTCTTCATGCATGCTTCTAGTGTATTTGTGCTAAACTAGTGTGGACTCATGCACCCTTCATACACCCTACCAAACACTCAAAAGTAGGTCGAGAAGGGAACTCTTGGGCGGCATTTGTCTCTTACTACATACTACCACTAAATGTTGTACGTGCAATGCACGGTGATATTATGGAGTACGTGTCTAAGTACTCTACTACTACTATATTAGTTGGAGGCACATATTAACTTTTATATTTGTTTACGTGTATGCCCCGAGACCTTCCAACTAGACGTGTCTTTCTCTCCAGGTCGCACTTTGTACCGTTCATACAGCTAAGTACTACTACGTGTGGTCTCCGACCCAGAAGTGGAAGAAGTGGAGACGCTCTACCACGTTGTTTTTTTACGCTGGGCTCTACCACGCTGTTCATGTCCCACTCCTTTCGCTGACGTGTGGGACATCCAGCATGTGCCGTGTTTGGCACCCTTCGTCGTAAGAGTTGAAACGCTAGCATTCATCAGAAATAAAAAATAATTATAAAGGTAGTGATACTATTTTTTTTGCGAACCAATCAGCAGTGATACTATACCACGCGGTTTCCTTGCTCCTCGATATCGGAAAGAATACTTCCGTTCGCCAACATGTGGGACGTCGACCATCCTGGTCCACTTGCCATGCACGCAGAACTCCAAGGGAGAGTCACCCAGGTCGTCGCACCGCAGTAACAATGACTAATGAGCCGTCAAATCACAGGCCCACTTCCCACTTTGAAGTTGCTCGGACGAAGGAACCATCATGACTTCGTTGAATTCCGCTTCTTGAAAAAAACTACTGTACCAGCAGTACTGCTAGCTACAGTATTTACTCCAACAGAGGCCTCCTTTCGATCATAGGATAGGAATATGAAGATCATAGGAAGTGATATGACATGCATCTCAATTCCTATAGAGAAAGAGATGCCAATTGATGCATAGGATAGGAATTTTTCCACTTAGTCTAGGCTAATGTACTGGTAATTTGCTCTAAGAACTACAGTAGTAACTAGTAGTACTGGTACATGCTCGTACTCAGACACAGACACACACACTAACTACTAGTACTACTACTTCTCACATGCTGGCCAGACGCCGTCGTTCTCCTTCCCGGCTTTGTCGGCGACACCCCACCGTGCTTGGATCTCCGCCGACCTCTCCGCAGCAGCGCGTGTGTCCTTTTCTTTCTTGCGGCGGCGGGCCTCTCTTTTCTTGAGTGCTTTCTGACTTTTCCGCTCCCTCTGTGCGGCTTTGGCCGCCTCTTGCTCTACCGCCCATTCGGCCTTGGCATCTTCAAATTCCTCCCACATAGTTGTGAGGTCGCGAGCGGCGATGAACTTGGCACGGCGGGATGCCATCGCTTCCCTACCATTTTGTGTGTGTTCGTGGGCGGCGAGGAACTCGGCGCGGCGGGATGCCATTGCTGCCTTACCGGTTAGTGTGCGGCGCGGTGGCATGAACGACGCTTGGTGAGAGCTCTAGGGTGGAGTGGCTGGACAACCGTATAGTGCATTGGTTTGTCAAGAGCTCAAGGATAGAAGACGAAGCAAATTAGGATTCCCCTTCAATCCTGGTCATTTATTACCGAGTAAAATGCATTGGCGGTCATCGAACTTGTCTGGATAGCTCACTTTGATCATTGTATACGAGATATGGTGATTATACGGTCGCTGGCTCAGCGTATAGCTTCGTATTTGTATGGTTGACCAGTCAAACAGTCCGCATGCGCCTAAAACGGTCACCGTCTCTCCAGAATGTCAATGCCGCATTCACTGGACTTAACTTCAGGTGCAATTGGTGTGTCACTGACATGCGGGCCAGACGCCCGCTGGGCTCACATGTCAGACACCCAAACGCATCTGCAGTTAAGTCACTGAAGCAACGTCCGCATTCACGCCCGACGAACCTACTCTGGCGCCAGTTGTCCATCCGTCTGCCGCGGCTCATTGCCATTCGCCCGCTATATTAACTTCAGCCCCAGCTCCCAGCCATAGCCAAAGACCCACACTTATTCTCCTCCGGTCCCTTCCTTCTGTCGGCACCACTTCAACCATGGCCTCGTGGCGCTCCGAAGCTCTCTTGGACGTACTATCGCAGGAGCAGACGAGGGACATCGGCGGCTCCGCTCCGGGCGCGCTCCAAAGCTCTCTTCGACGTACTGTCGCAGGAGCAAACGAAGGAGATCGCCGACACCCCCCGGGCCGCCCTCCGCCGCCACGACCACAAAGCCGACGCGCGTGCGCGGGCGCAGCCGGCAGCGAGGAAGAGTAGTACACGGTAGGTCGCCGCCGCTCTGGTCCCGGGAAAGCCAGCGCTACTCCACTCAGTCGACGCCAAGCTTGGTGGGGTAAACATTGGCGGCCGATTAGCCGCTTGACGGCGATGTGGAGGCGGAAATCTTCATAACCTTGTGCTCCGGCCGGAGGAGGAGGTTATCGAGGCAGATGAGGAGGAGGCAAAGGCAATGGCCGGCTTTCTCGGGTTCATGGACGGACTTGGTGGTCGGGCGCCGGCGATCGTTTAGATTAGGTTTACAGTTGGTTTAGTACGGTTTGTGCGAAATATGTAATGCATTTCGTCCAGTTTGTAGGAAAAGTTTTCGAAATGTAATGAATTTCATCCGGTTAATTTGAAATTTGCTTTGTTTGCACGAATTTCGTCCGGTTAGTTCATATAGTTGTCGAAAGGTATGCGGGCAGCATCGGATGGCATCCATCAGTGTCCTCGGACAGATGCCGGTGTAAATTTGTGGGCCAGCGCTGGAGATGCCCTAACTATCATGCTATAATAGCTAACAATCCTCCATTATTTGGCAGGGAACAGTTATCCCTCGATCAAAATCAGATCCGCGGTGTTTCACACTCCTCCCGCGTACGAGTGTAAACTCTTGCTTACATAAAAATGGAGCAAGTGGACGGCACTGTAACACGTCATATCACTCGAACTAGCCCGCCTAACGAGCGGGAAAGCACTGCCCTCGTCATTTTCTGGATTTCTATCGATCGATTGCGCGAAAATGTTACGCTTCGCAAGTTCTAAAGGAAAAGGCGGCACACTTACGACTCGTACCCGTTGCAACCCCGACAGTCCGGCTCGCACGCCGCTCACCAAAGGGGACACGTGTTGTCTTGCAATTTCACTGACATGTGGGACCGTAATTGAATAAACTATCGATAGCCGAAATCTAATCGCTCGGCGGGCATCGGCTGAGAAGAGAGAAACGGGGGAGGGAGAAGAAATTGCCCGCCCGCCGCGCACGGACTCCAAGAAATATATGGTGATAATGTGAGGTGGGCCATGCTGGAGTCCGGACCGCTTCCGGAGCCCGCTCTCACCGCCCTGGCCCCTCAAGACGGCAGCTGCCCGCTGCATGCATAGCAAGTTGTCCCCGCTTATGTGGAGGAGAGAGAGGCATTGACAAAGTCAAGGAGTAACAGTGGAGACAATAGCTTTCATCAAAAATAAACAATGAATACTCATTGCTCGTCCTCTATATCGGAAAGAATACTTTCATTCGCTGACATGTGGGACGTCGACCATCCTGGTCCACCTGCCATGCACAAAATTATCCTGGTCTACCCCGGTCGTATCGCAGGCCCAACCTTTCCCACCGTAAGTTGTTCGGATGAAGGAACCATCATGACTTCGTTGAATTTCGCTTCTTCAAGCAAACTTACTGTACCCGCAATACTGCTACCACACGCGAAGACTGGACGGCACTGTACCACGTCATATCACTAAAACCCACTAGGCCAAACTAGCCCGCCTAGGTCATCTATTTTGGAACGGAGGGAGTACGTCTCTGCACTGCTATGATTTTGTGTTGCACGTTCTCTGTACTTTTGCTATGATTTTCCTACCCTATGAACCAAATGAGGCCTGAATGTATGTCGACTATTGTCTGATCGATCGCTAAGCCTACAATTTTAGGAGCTAGGGCTATTGGTCGATCGACGAGGGATAAGTATAAGCATACCACGAGCTCATCAGCCCCAACGTTTCTCTTCGGTGAGTGTTTTGCAAGTACTATAGCTCGCACAGTAGCTAGCCTACTAACACCAAGAATCATCAAACAAGCCCTGCTGATATGATAAACAGTTCAAACTTACATCTAAGCATGCCATATATTACATCAAAAGCTGGTGAGGATACATCTGTTTCCATAACTCGGAGAGGGTTCGCATGATTCATCGCATGATTCACTATCAAACAAAAGTAGCAAGATCCGCCCACACAAGACAGTGCACTAGCCCTAAGATGGTTTGATAACACGCATCATTCTGGTAATTAAACACAGGGCAATGCAAACTACCCTGAAGGATTAGCGCGACAAACTATTTCTTGTCATCGATCTCTCGGGCAATGACCACAGCACGGACAACGGCATGGGAATCGATTTCTGGGGCGATGTCCACCGGACTGACCGCGACATCGGAATCGATCTCTGGGGCGATGTCCACAGGATGGACAGCGGCATCGGAATCGATCTCTGGGGCGATGCCAACAGGACGGGCCACGACATCGGAATCATCAAGGACAACCACTGGCACCTTCACAACACTAACATATTAGCAAGCACATTGCAAATAATCAAAAAGCAAGCACATTGCAAATAATCAAAAAGCAAGCACATTGCAAATAATCAAAAACCACAACTATGGTAATAAGCCATTATTTTTTACCTTGTGCAGCTCACCGGGGGATCTCATCCCTCCGGGGGCCATCTCCTCGTCCTCGATGGGGGCCATCACCTTGCCAGGGGAATACTGCTTCTCAACGGCGACTATCTCCTCAAACTCGGTCTTGAGCCTCACATAGGTGGCAATCAGAGCTCCTGGGGTAGGCACGGTGGGGCCCTTGCTGTTCGTCCAACTTTCTTTGAGGAGTTCGTCCGCCACCGTCCTCAACTCTTTGGCCAGTGCTTGTTTCTTGGAGTTCTTCGTCTCCATGGGTTGGCCCACCAACATGGTCAACTCGTTGGTCGGTGCTCGCTTCCTGGAGATCGCTGTCTCCAGTGGGTTGTCCGCCGGCAACTCTTTGCCTAGTGCTCTAGGATCGATCAATGAACTGACAAACAAAAAGCAATCGAAAGGAAACCACAATCGCAATGAAAACGGGAAAAGAATAGGATGTGAGGATCGGTCGGTGCTTCGCAAAAAGAAGATTATTGGAATGAAAATATAGCAGCATAACTGATTCGCCCACCTTTCCTTCGTCGGTAGAGAAGAAAAATGGCAGAAGTGAGTAGCCTGGAGTGAGGTTTTCTTCAAGAAAGGGAAGAAAGGGCTTGAACGAGCGTTCCAATGAAATGATGGTTGCTTCGTCCAGTCCAACTTGGATGCCACCTTACCACTGCTGGTAAAGGTGTGGGTTTTGTGATATGATGGGTCATGACGGCCACACCGGGGTGACAGGTGAGTCTCGACTGTAGCACCTCGCTGTGATTTGGTGGATGGCACGCGGGCCCGGATGCTTTGAAATGTCATTAACTTGATTTTAGTCTCTTTAGTATTTGGATCCAAGCATGGATGAGGCTAACAAGTTTTAGTCCCACTACTTTTAGTCATGAGACTAAAACGTATCCAAGCACTCTCTCAATATTGTGCACCGCGACCAAGGCAGAGAGGAAAACGAGAGAACTACGTAATTAATGCATGAGTTTAATTAGGGTAGTTTTGTAAAGTACGAGATACATTCCTCCAATCGCAAAATGCCTTGGTTCATGAGATTTGAGATTTGAGCCCTATAAACCGGAAGGGAGGGGGTACTGCACACGGTGTAGTCTAGTCACTTGTTTTTTTTGAGCCGAAGTCTAGTCACTTGTTGAAATCTCTAGAAAGGCAAATACTCCTTTCTGGCTTACAACTCTATACTAGTCCCTCCGTCTAGGTGTGTAAGTCATCTTATGAAAACCAAATAGTCCCAAAACACTTAGGCGCAGTGCATTAACTTCTACCTTGTTTCTTGTTTCTTGACATACGTATCAACAAATAAGAGATGAGAGGTGTGCATGCTTTTAATGTTTTGCAATGGCTAGTTCATTGCATGGAATGCTATTAATTAGCAAATAAACATTGGTGACCCCAGGAGGAAACGTGCTAAGCGCGTGGACCTATGCAGAATGAGTATCAACCAATGGATAATGGAGTTTAATTGTTAAACAATAGCAATTTTGTCTCATGCAAGAGCCTGGCTAGTACTCTAATGAACCGCACCACGCAAGCGTTTGCAACTGCCACGTTCGGTTTGCACTTGGCTCTTCGCCTCTTCGAGAAGACGAACAATGATGTTACTCCTACTTCTACAGTATCGAATCCACTGCTGCATGTCCGTCCACCTCGTGCTGGAGGGATAGCGTGTAGCGAAAGCTTCTACTTACTGGTCCTGCCTTTGCGTCCGTGATAGGTGGGCCCAACAGGTGGTTGGCCCACCTGTCATGCAGCCAAAGGCAGGTGCAGTTAAGGCACCGGAGCTCAGTCCGCGAGGGAGAGGGTGTCGTAGTAATCAAATTTCTCGGGCTTGTACGAGTTGACGCGACACATCAAAGCAATGCATTCGATAAAAGTCTTTTTACACATTTCAAATGGGCTACTTCGTATGTAGGAGTAGACATATTCTGCTTCGTATTTACTCCCTCCGTTCCAAAATATAAGTCTTTTTAGAGATTTCACTATGAACTACATACGAAACAAAATGAGTGAATCTACACTCTAAAATATGTCTATATACATCCGTATGTAGTTAGTAGTGGAATCCCTAAAAACACTTACATTTAGGAACGGAGGGAGTAGTCACTTGTTGCAATCTCTAAAAAGACTTATATTTGGAAACGGAGGGAGTACAACGCATGCATGCATGCCGTGACTTTCCTTTTGATACTTGCATGTGTTGATTTGATGCACCTTGCCAAATTTTGACTATAAATTTAACTAACCAAATTTTCATGCATGTCACAAAAAATCACGGGGCTGTTTGGATTGTGACTATGTTTGTCTTATGTTGCCACATTATTTTTCCCACACTTGCCACACTTGCCTAACCTGAGTTGCTCAAATTGTTAGACACACTTTGGCTTGCCTAAGGGAATCTTGCCAAAAAATTTGTGTCTATGACATGTGGGGTTCACTTCTAATAAAAAAATTGTTGTCTTAGGTGTGGCTAATAAAAAAGACTTATATTTAGGAACGGAGGGAGTAGAAAATATAAATAATACTGCATGTTGGGGCAACCCACGTTTCCGCTAATTTTAGCCGTGGGCTTGTTCACAATTTTTATGAGGGGGTGGTTGTTCATTTAATGGAGGGACTTGTAGTACTACCAGACTTGAACGATACAAAGTGCGACCTAGCACACCGTAACACCACTTGGAACAAGCGGGTAGCTATCTCAAAAAACAATCAACAACTAAAAAAACCCGCGACCTGGCATGTAGTAGTACACAATTTTAAATGATTGTTTTGATGGAGTGAAAAAGGAAAACTACCCCACTACTTATATATAGGCCGGAGCCTCCGCGCTTGCTTGCTAGGGCTGCTCTATTCACACACTCTCATCCTCTCAAGATCTAAACAAGATAGGGCCTGTCTTTCTCCCTTCAAAAAACACTGGCTTTCTATCCTCACCGCTGGTTACAGATCCGGACATATCCCCCTCCGTCGGTGAAGGGGAGGAGGGGCAGCGTTTAGGCCGTCGTCGACAGCGAGGGAGGAGACCCACTGCCGGCCGCACCGTTATCTCTGGCCGGGCACCGACGCGGGAGGTCCTCCGATCCCTTCGTCGTTGCCTGTGGGCGGATCCAGCCTCCCGCCGCCCACCTAGCCACATCCCGACGACCTTCAGGTATATCTTCGTTCGAAACCGCCTTAGCTCTACTTCCCCAGCTTGCTACGTCACTGCATGTGCATCATTTTCTACCTCTTTAGGCCCTCTCGATCGGATGGTCCAACGTCACCTATTTTTTTTCTTCTATTGTTAGAGGTAAAGCTACTTCATGGAGTCGAATCTTGTACTCCCTCCATCCGAAAATACTTGTCATTGAAATAAAGTGGGGGTGGGGGAATTTAGTATGTACATTGGACTTGGTACAAACAGGAAGGAAAGGGGATGAAAGTAGATAGACTGGCCATCCAACCGGTCTCTTGGTCGAAAAGGGAAATATAGGGGTAACGCTGTACACAGTGGTATGACCAGGACTAGATTTGCTATCCACACATAGGAGTAGGTGGCTAGAGTGAAAAAAAATGGGACCAACCCAGATATGTTTCTTGGATGTTTGTTTCTCGGGGCAACAAACTATGAGTCACCACTTTATGCCCCTGTTTACGTACATGGTTCTGTACTGCTGGTGCACCCACTGTCCCATGCCCTTATACCAAATATTTAGGCTCCGGTCGGAATAAAGGGGCAGAAAACATAGGTCTTGATGAAAATAGAGGAATAGGAAAGGAATGTAGGTATAAAACTATGGAACCGCGAACCGGAGGAAACTCTCAAGAGAATGTGTTCGGATGGACTACGAAATGTACAAATTTGTTTTTTTAGAGTAGCATGCTTGGCAGTATGAGATGCTATTTGTTTATTCAGCTGCACAGTGACAACTCTTGTCCTCACCTCACGTACCACACATAGGTTGATTTTTTTATTCCGGCAAACACAGCACAGCAATCTGTCTAACGCATGGCAGCGAGCGCCTGCCTCAGGCTTCCGCCCAAAAAATGAGCAGCGCGTGGATGTTTCTAATCCGATGGAATCAGTACTACCAGACCAACTTTCCTATGAAACACTATTCAGCTTTCCCGTGTTCCGAACGGTTGGAAGGGAAAGAATACGGTAGGAATTGTGTTCCTACGAAAATCCTGCACCAAACCTGTGAACCGAACGCAGCCTTAGCTGTTCTTAATATAATGTCCCTGGTAAAAATGAAGCCATGCCACTGTTTTTGCCTGTAATTGTTTGAGACTCTGACAAGTTTAGCCAAACGTTTTTGCCTGTAATTGTTTGAGACTCTGACTGTTTCCTCTTTGCCTTTTTGTGCAAACAGGGATATCCAATTCACCTGGTTGCTGTTGTGACCTTTTGGTGCACTGCACAAAACTCTTCTTAAAAGAAGTGACTTTTGTGCTGTTTAACTGGAATGTCAGATGGAACAGTTGGTTCATTTTGGTGGAACTGCACAAAGGGAGATCTGTGTTCCAATCCTCATCATCCATATTGGCGCCATAACCTTCCTTTAGGTAAGAATGATATTTAATGCATGTGTTCATCTCTATTTTCCGACTGCCATGATAAAATAATGCTGTTTTTTACTAGTATACTTGTACTCCCTCACTGACAAAACCAATTCTGAATTAGAAGGCCAATCATGTACTTGGTTTCACCGACTGGTGAGGAGAAAGAGAAACAGAGCATGAAGAGGAAGAAGAAGAATAAACAGTGCCAAGGCGATCTTGCTGAAGCCAGAGGCCTCAGTCGAGGCTATTCAAGGGCTCCGGCAACGACTACCTTACATGTGAGACGATCCTCCAGGGAGCCCTTCCACTTCTGCTGTCTCAATTAATTAATTAGGAGCACTTAAGTACCACTAATTTACTACTGCCTAATTTTCCTGTTGGAGTTAAACAAATCTTTAGTAGGACCCTATGCTGAATCATGTACGTGTGAATGTTTGTCTATGGAGGTGAATCATGTGGTGGAGCAGGGAGGGAATATTATTAGTGTCATGACATAATAGTGCTATTGTTTTGCATGTCAATTTATTGCCATTGGTTCAATGAGGCAATGTTTTGCGTATTGTCCATCATGAATTTGATGCTACTGTTTGAGTAATATGCTAATGTCTTCCTATCCTTTCTCACTAAGCTAATGAAGGTTTCACCTTGTTCCTACTTGTGCAAACAGGGATCATGTTGTGCCAATCATATATTTTAGTGGAACTACACAAGACAATACAATGAACTGTATCCCAGCCAGTGCTTTAACTCTGCTGGAAGTTCTTGATAATCTTTCGATATAATCTCAGCACTGGTAAACAAGAGTGATTTCAACCATACATTTGAAGTGCACAAAAATATATACTATTGTGTGATTCCAGTGAGTGCTTTATCATCTCTTATGGGACTACATGAATAAGCTTTTTTTCTCAGGTTGGTACGGGCCTAAGGCCTTCAGCCATATTAGTTTGGTGTCATCTCTATTTGTATCGTGCTACTATCATGAGAAACTCCTTTATCTTTGCACTTTTAAGTTTTGCAACCTATGATAAATGGCAATGCTTTGAGTGTTGAGTTGAGCTAATTGGCACTGATTAAATAAACTAATACCTCTCTTTAAGCAAGACTACTATGTTGCTAACTTTACCCATTAAGATAATGAGGGTGCTTCTATTTGTTAGTGTATGTTTCATCAACTGGTCCCACTATTACAGTAATCTCACTCTCTTAATATATGTGCCAACAGGGATGCTCGATTTTGGTGGAACTGCACAAAAACTTTGGGTGCTTCATTGCCTCGACAGCTTTCGTCCTTTCCTGTCAGTCGCTAATCTCTGCTTGCTTTCTTCCTTTGCTGTCAGTCGCTTGGCTTATCTCGGCTTCCAGTCAAAGGAAACAGTAATTGATATGCTACCTCACACAGGTTGATACTGGTCTTTATCCTGATTATTGTGCCTGTCATATGTATTGGTAATTTGGTATTGTGCTACGGTTTGCCGATTTCATAAAGGAGTAATTTGGAGCCTGAACTCGCAGGCAAATCATTACATTGGGTGATTTCAGTAGAACTGCACAAAATGATCAGATGGACAGGTACTTATGCTGCTGCTATGTACTCCAAAGTTCACTCAGACAAGCATCGATGTTGACAAGAAGTGCCTATATTCATTCGAGTATCAACCGGCGTCAACCAATTGTCAAACTCCAAGTATTAGGAGAGTGAACGCCAAAAATATTGCTTGGTGCATAGCCCAGAAAAACGCAGTCCAGTCTTTGGTCCCAACTTGTGCCTTTTGGTTATCGGCACATATGGTAGCGAAATATATGGCATGGAGTCTAAAGATTCCAGACAAGTTGGTTGACGCGTATATTCATCTGGGACTTAATCAGTCTGCACGCCAAGGATGCTCCATTTCACTTGAACTGCACAAAAAATTTGGGTGGTTCATTTTCTCAACCGCCTCCTTTCTCGTCTGCAATGTAGAATTTTGGCGAGATACAGGACCAAGATGAGCCAGTAAACTAGTTGGATGAAAGTAGTGGCCAAGTTGCTCAAACCTCCGTCGGCACGAGGCCACTATTTGAGGATAAACCTACAAGCAAAGTTCAGATTGTCTGTGCTGCCTCTTATGTACTCGAAAGTTTACTCGTACAAGAACTAATTTTAGCAAGAAGTACCTCTGATTGAACACCATTTACCAGTCTGTACCCTAGGTAATTAAAGTTCGTCCATGGATCATATTGGCTATGATCTCAATCATTTGGATGCATAAACATACTGAACATGTGTATATCTGAATCTTTTTGTGAATTATGTATGAATATTGTCGTGTGATCTATCAATCATTTGGATGCATAGATATGCTGAGCTTGTGTATATATGAATCTTTTGAGTTGTTGATAGTGAGTGTTGGCTATGAATATGAACGTGTCCTGTGAACCTGAGTTTGACATGAATTGCAACAGAACCAGTTATAACCCTTCTCCTCCTCTCAATCTGCGACTCCACTGCCGCGTTTTCCCATCTCCGAGTCGTTCCCGTCCGGGGCCTCGCCGTCGTCCACCGCCTCGCTGTGTTCGGTGCGGCGTGGTCAACAAACGAGAGTCATTGGAAGAGGACTGTACGTGGAGAGCCTGACGGCTGGGACCCACGAGGTCCATGGTCGCACGCAAGGAAAGTTCCTCCTTATTAAGCTGAAAAAAGTGTTTCCTCTACCTGACAGTTGGGACCCACCGGCTGTATCTTCGCACGGAAGGAAGTGCCTCCTTGTTTTGCGAAAAAAATTATTCATCCCGTTGACAGCTGGGACCCGTCAGATTTGGTGACTGACTTGTGGGCCTGCTAAGCGGACGTGTACGCACGGCTTTGTCAACTTAATCAACAAATGATTCTAGCAGCTGGACCGTTGGATGTTAATCCAACAGCCGTGCTCCTTCTTCAACCTCTGTTCTTGCTCCTGTCTCCCGTGGGCGGCACCGCGGCTGTGCTGCCGCGCACCCGAACCAGTGAAGTTTCCCACTCCTCTCCATCTGCGACTCCACTGCCCCGTCTTCCCCATCTCCGGATCATTCCAGTCTGGGTGCGCTTGGCACGGTGTGGTCAACATGGTCAACAACCGAGAGTCATCGGAAGATGAATGTACGGAGAGGCTGACAGTGGGGACGCACCACGCCCATGGACGCATGCATGCAACGGAACGCGGCGAGGTCAACGTGGTCAAGGAACGACTTCCATCGGAAGTATACTGTACGTGGAGAGTCTCAGCTGGGTCCATGGCCGCAGCAAGTAAGTGCCTCCTTATTACGCGGAAAATAATGATTCCTCCAACTGACAGCAGGGACCCACTGGACGGGCCACCATATTTTGCGAAAAAACGTTTGCCCCCTGATTGCTGGGACCCACCTGACGGGCCACCGTATTTTGCGAAAAAACGTCCCCCCCGCTGTCAGCTCGGACCCACCGGAAGTTCCTCCTTATTACGCAAAAAAAATGAATACTCCCCTTGCTAGCTGGGACCCACCTTGGTGGGAGGCTGACTTGTGGGCCTACTAAGTTGACGGGGACAAAGGGCTTTGTCGACTTAGTCAATATGAACGATTCTAGCTCTAGTGACCGTACGATGTCCATCCAACGGCCGTAGTGCTTCTTCAACCTCTGGTCTTCTTGCTCCAGCCGCCCAAACCAGCGCCGGTCGTGCCTCATGCTACTGCCTCCCGTGGCCGGCTGTGCTGCCGCGGAGGACTCACCGCCCCCTACTATTCCCACCGCTGGCCAGGCCCTGCGGCGATGGCAGCCTCACACCGCAGCCGAACCAGTGAACCCTCGTACTCCTCTCCGCGCGGGCTTCCACTGCCGCATCTTCCCCGGCTCCGCGTTGTCCCCTTCCTAGGCCTCGCCGTCATCCACCGCCGTGGTGCTCTCCGCGCGGCGTGGTCAACGTGGTCAAGGAATGACTTCCATCGGAAGAGTACTGTACGTGGAGAGGCTGACAGCTGGGTCCACGGCCACAGCCCAGTTTTTTTGTAATTTGCCAAGTAAGTCGCTTTGTCAGGCCTGTTGGGCTGCAAATCTTTCAAGACGAGGAGAGCTTTCATTCGGCTGGCGGAGAAAATGGCCCATCAGTAATGAGAAATGGGCTGTACATTTTTAAAACACATCAAAGCGGCAATTAGTTTCAAATATCTTTTTTTTTCATTTTGAGATTTTAAATTACATTAATTTTTATGTGTGGAGAATTTGTTGGATTTTATATTGATATACATTTAGTTTTAAAATCAGTTTGAATGTGAGTCGAAATTTCGGGATTAAAAACAGTTCGGACCGCACCGAAATATGCAAAATTTCGTATAATTTTTTAACCATGGCCACAATATGGGCTGTAATGCTAACAAAAACAATATGGGCTCCAAAAAAGACCTTAAGAATTATCAAATGGGCTGTAAATTATTAGAAATAATGGCAGATGGGTTGTATGCTGTTTTCCACAGATTTGAGGCTTTCCTAAAAAAAAGGTTGATGCACAAGCAGTGACTGTTGGATGGCCATCCAACGGCCGTCGTGCTTCTTCAATCTCTGCTCTTCCTGCTCCAGCCGCTCAAACAAGCGCCGACGGGACTGCCTGCTCCCTCCTCCCCGCGGCCGGCTGTGCTGCCGCGTAGGCCTCACCGCCCCACCGTACTCCCATCGCTGGCCTAGCCATCCCTCTACTCACCCACACCTGCTGTTATTCTCCGGTGACGGCAGACGAACCAGTAAACCCTCGTTCAGTCGTACCCCCCTCCGCATGGGAAACAACTGCTGAGTCTTCCCTGCCTCCGTGTCGTTCCCTTCCTAGGCCTCGCCGTCGTCCACCGCCCTGGTGCTCTCGGCGCCGCCTGGTCAACGTGGTCAACGACCGACATGCATCTGAAGTGGACTATACGTGGAGAGGCCGACAGCTGGGTCCATGGCCGCACGCAAGGAAATGCCTCCTTATTACGCGCAAAATAATGATTCGTCCACCTGACATCAGGGACCCACCGAAAGGGCCTCAGTATTTCGCGAAAAAACGTTACCGCCGCTGACAGCTCGGACCCACCAGCTATATCTTCGCACGCAAGGAAGTGCCTCCTTATTACGCACAAAAAAATGAATACTCCCCCTGTTAGCTGGGACCCAGTATAGTGGCAGGCTGACTTGTGGGCCTACTAAGTTGACGGGGACGGAGGGCTTTGTCAACTTAGTCAATATGCACGATTCTAGCTCCAGTGACCGTACGATGTCCATCAACGGCCGTAGTGCTTCTTCAACCTCTGGTCTTCTTGCTCCAGCCGCCCAAACAAGCGCCGGTCGTGCCTCGTGCTCCTGCCTCCCGTGGCCGGCTGCGATGCGGCGGAGGCCTCACCGCCCCCTACTACTCCCACCGCTGGCCAGGCCATCCCTCTACTCACCCACACCCCCTGTTATTCTGCGGCGACGGCAGCCTCACACTGCAGCGAACCAGTGAACCCTCGTACTCCTCTACGCATGGGCATCCACTTCCGCGTCTTCCCCGGCTCCGCGTCGTCCCCTTCATAGGCCTCGCCGTCGTCCACCGCCCTGGTGCTCTCGGCGCGACGTGGTCAACATGGTCAAGGAATGGCTTCCATCGTACGTGGACTATACGTGGAGAGGCTTACAGCTGGGTCCACGGCCGCAGCAAGGAAGTGCCTCCTTATTACGTGCAAAATAATTATTCCTCCACCTGACAGCGGGGACCCACCGGACGGGCCACCGTATTTAGAGAAAAAACATTTCCCCCTGTCTGCTGGGACCCACCAATTACATCTTCGCACGCAAGGAAGTGCGTTCGAAAAAAAACGATTCGCCCCCTGACTGCTGGGACCCACCAGCTACATCTTCGCACGCAAGGAAGTGCCTGACAGTCGGGACCCACCTGGTCGAAGCGTACGTTGCGTTGTCATTCTGGTCGCGAACGTGTACGTACATATATACTGGTGGATGTAGAGGCGCGCACGTGTCGTAGTAGAGGCGCGCACGTAGCATGTACACGTACGTACAACGGCGAGGGTGCAAGAAAGAAAATACGGCCACATACGTACATACAGGCAGGGTCTCTAACGCCTATCGCGCATACGTACATGGATGGGTCAGAATGGAGAAACAGCGTCATCGTCGTGTTCATGGGGAGCCAACCGGCTGGGTCGGAATGGAATGCGTGGTCGTGTTCATCGGGAGGGCTTGGACGGAACAGGCGATGGAAACGAGGCCTGGCGTACCGCACAACGGAGGAAACGGCCTTGTGTTCGACCGACCACGTTCGAAACGGGGTCCTGTTGATCGGGAGGGGCCTGGCGTACCGCAAAACGGAGGAAACGGACCTCCTACGGTCGAAACGGGGGTCCTGTTGATCTGGAGGGGTGTGGCGTACCGCAAAACGGACGAAACGGACTTGTGTTGGAGCGCTACGGTCGAAACGGGGGTCCTGTTCATCGGGAGGGGTGTGGCGTACCGCAAAACGGGACTCCACGGGATACTGTTCATCTCCACAGTCGACCTCCTCCAGCCTCCACGGGCTACCGTCAACCTCCTCCAGCCTCCACGGGCTCCTGTTCATCCAGCCTCCACCGCGCGCTACTCCACCGGCTACTGTTCAACCACCCCTCCACGGGCACCCCTCCACCGTCTACTGTTCATCCAGCCCTCCACACCACGGGGTCCTGTTCAACTACCCCTCCACGGCCACCCCTCCACCGTTTACTGTTCATCCAGCCCTCCACACCACGGGTTCCTGTTCATCTAGAGGCAACGCCACCGCTCACTGTTCATCTAGACCCCCCCGGAACGCTCACTGTTCATCCCAGAGGCAGCATCGATCGACTTCAGTTAGCAGCAGTAGCGAAGGAATCGCTCCATCGGGTTCAGTTAACAGCCATCGATCGATCGCTCGGGTTCAGTAACGCGTAGCCTGCAGTGCAATCGCTCGGGTTCAGTTAGAGCCCAACGCCTTGCTCGGGTTCAGTTAGAGCCAACGCCTCGCACACACGCGCGTACCTGTATGAGAGAAACGCGCATCGCTCTCCCACCGTAACCGGCAACTCCCCGAAATATTCCTCCCCCTCGCTTCTACCATGGTTTTTTCCATCATGGACGGCCCAAAGAATGTGATGCAACCGCGTCTCCAGCCCGCCCAGGACGAAAAGCCCATTTTCTATCATGATTTTTTGTCATAGAAGTAGGAGCCCACCACATCTATGATGATACCGGGTTTTGTCACAATTATCGTCATAGAAGTGTCATATGTATGACATAATTTTTTTCGTTCGGCCCAAAATGTCACGGATGTGTCTTTTTTTGTAGTGCTTCTCCTCTCTTTTTCGCTTGCCTTTTTCTGTTTGCTCGTGTGTTAGATCGTTTACCTTGTCATAATGGCTAGTCCTCCTATCCTTGTTATTACTCCCGAACATGAAATTCTTAATTTTAAGCAAAGGGAGGGAGAAAATTTAAAAGATGATTGGCATAGAATTTGCAATGCTCAAAATAGATCCACTAGGAAGCTTTCTACTTCCGTTCTTCTTCGCAATTTTTATGTAGGCATTACTCCTTGGAATAGATGCGTTCTTGATACCGTTACTGGAGGGGATTTCTTGAGTAGCCATACGTTTGATGCTTATAATGCTATGTTAGATTTGTTTGGCCCACACCTCTTTTGGTTAGTGGAACTGTTTTAACTTTGGAACATGTGATGCAACGGCTTGAAATTATTGAAAACAAAGTTGCCACTGTTGAGTTGATTGAAAATTTGGATAAAAAGATTCATAATCACATTACCCAATATGGATCTAGGGTTGGAGTTACTTTGAATTTTTTTAAAGAGAAAGAACCTATAGTTAATGAAAAGATAGAATTAGATTCTGCAAGAATCGGTAAACTTGAGAATATTATTACCAACTTAGGGTTGGCGTTTTCTTCCATGAAAAACACTCCAAAACCTCCTACCAAAACTGCCAAGTTTATTTATGTTCCTAAAAATAAGGGTGAATCTTCTAGTAAGGGAGACGCGGATGTCAAATCAATAAGCATTCATCCCAATTGTCGCTCTATCATTAAGGAACCTTTTGCTACAAACAAATTTCTTGAATTTTTGCCTAAAGGTTTAATCATTGCTAAAAAGGGAGAAACCCCTAAAGATTATAAGTTCTCTATTGAGGAATTGAGTGCCAAAGATGGCACTACTTAGATCTATCTTCGCTTTTATGCCTAGCTAGGGGCGTTAAACGATAGTGCTAGTTGGGAGGCAACCCAATTTTATTTGTGTTTTTTGTTTTTGCTTCTGTTTAGGAATAAATTTTGCATCTACATTCTGTTTAGATGTGTTTTTATGTTTTAACTAGTGTTTGTGCCAAGTAGAACCTATAGGATAACCTATGGTGATAGTTAATTTGATTCTGCTGAAAAACAGAAACTTTGCACGAACGAAATTAGTTTTGTTAAATCACAGAAACATGTTTTTGCGTTGATTATTTTTGCTACTGATCAATATACAAATTGCCCAGGACTTCCTATTTTGGTAGGAGTTTTTAAGTTCCAGAAGTTTGCGTTAGTTACAGATTGCTACAGACTGTTCTGTTTTTGACAGATTCTGTTTTTCGTGTGTTGTTTGCTTATTTTGATGCATCTATGGCTAGTATTAAGTGGTATGAACCATAGAGAACTTGGAATACTGTAGGTTTAACACCAAAATAAATAAATATTGAGTTCACTACAGTACCTTATGTGGTGGTTTTGTTTTCTTTCACTAACGGAGCTTATGAGATTTCCTGTTGAGTTTTGTGTTGTGAAGTTTTCAAGTTTTGGGTAAAGATTTGATGGACTATGGAATAAGGAGTGGCAAGAGAATAAGATTGGGGATGCCATGGCACCCCAATATATTCAAGAATAGCCAAAAGCCTAAGCTTGGGGATGCCCCCGGAAGGCATCCCTTCTTTCGTCTTCGTTCATTGGTAACTTTACTTGGAGCTATATTTTTATTCGCCACATGATATGTGTTTTGCCTGGAGCGTCGTGTATGATATTAGTATTTTCTTTTTAGTTTTCCACAATCATCCTTTCTGTACACACCTTTTGGGAGAAGCCCACTTGATTAGAATTTATTAGAATACTCTATGTGCTTCACTTATATCTTTTGAGCTAGATAGTTTTTGCTTTAGTGCTTCACTTATATCTTTTAGAGCATGGCGGTGGCTTAATTTTGTAGAAATTGCTAGTCTCTCATGCTTCACTTATATTATTTTGAGAGTCTCTTAGAACAGCATGGTATTTGCTATGGTTATAAAAATTGGTCCTAGAATGGTAGGCATCCAAGTTGGGTATAATAAAAACTATCATAGGAAGTGAATTGGATGCTATGATCAATTTGATACTTGATAATTGTTTTGAGATATGGAGGTAGTGACATTAAATTCATGCTAGTTGGGTGATTATGAATTTAAAGAATGCTTGTGTTGAACTAAGCAAGTCCCGTAGCATGCACGTATGGTTAAAGTTGTGTAACAAATTTGAAACATGAAGTGTCCTTGGATTGTGCATCCTTATGAGTGGCGGTCGGGGACGAGCGATGGTCTTTTCCTACCAATCTATCCCTCTAGGAGCATGCGCGTAGTGCTTGATTTTTGATGACTTCTAAATTTTTGCAATAAGTATATGAGTTCTTTTGACTAATGTTGATTCCATGGATTATACACACTTTTACCTTTCCATCATTGCTAGCCTCTTCGGTACCGTGCATTGCCCTTTCTCACCTTGAGAGTTGGTGCAAACTTCGCCGGTGCATCCAAACCCCGTGATACGATACGCTCTATCACACATAAACCTCCTTATATCTTCCTCAAAATAGCCACCATACCTACCTATTATGGCATTTCCATAGCCATTCCGAGATATATTGCCATGCAACTTTCCACCGTTTCGTTTATCATCATGACACGCATTACTTTTGTCATATTGCCATTGCATGATCATGTAGTTGACATCGTATTTTTGGCAAGGCCACTTTGCATAATTTTTCATACATGCCACTCTTGATTCATTGCACCATCCCGCTACACCGCCGGAGGCATTCATATAGAGTCATATCTTTTTCTAGTTTCGAGTTGTAATTCATGTGTTGTAATCAATAAAAGTGTGATGATCATCATTATTAGAGCATTGTCCCCAAAAAGAAAAAGAAAAAAAAAGAAAAAAAGAAAGGCCAAAAAAATAAAAAAAATAAAAAAATAAGGGGCAATGCTACTATCTCTTTTTTCCACACTTGTGCTTCAAAGTAGCACCATGTCCTTCATATAGCGAGTCTCATATATTGTGCTTCAAAGTAGCACCATGTTCTTCATATAGCGAGTCTCATATGTTGTCACTTTCATATACTAGTGGGAATTTTTCATTATAGAACTTGGCTTGTATATTCCTATGATGGGCTTCCTCAAATGCCCTAGGTCTTCGTGAGCAAGCAAGTTGGATGCACACCCACTAGTTTTCTTTTGTTGAGCTTTCATACATTTATAGCTCTAGTGCATCTGTTGTATGGCAATCCCTACTCCTCATGTTGACATCAATTGATGGGCATCTCCATAGCCCGTTGATTATCCTCGTCAATGTGAGACTTTCTCCTTTTTTGTCTTCTCCACACAATCCCCATCATCATATTCTATTCCACCCATAGTGCTATATCCATGGCTCACGCTCATGTATTGCGTGAAGGTTGAAAAAGTTTGAGATTATTTAAGTACGAAACAATTGCTTGGCTTGTCATCGTGGGTGTAGAATTTGGAAACATTTTTGTGTGATGAAAATGAAGCATAGCCTAACTATATGATTTTGTAGGGACGAACTTTCTTTAGCCATGTTATTTTGAGAAGACATGATTGCTTTGATTAGTATGCTTGAAGTGTTACTATTTCTTATGTCAATATGAACTTTTATTTTGAATCATTTGGATCTGGACATTCATGCCACAATAAAGAAAATTACATTGAGAATTATGCTAGGTAGCATTCCACATCAAAAATTCTGTTTTTATCATTTACCTACTCGAGGACGAGCAGGAATTAAGCTTGGGGATGCTTGATACGTCTCCAACGTATCTATAATTTTTGATTGTTCCATGCTATTATATTACCCCTTTTGGATGTTTATGTGCTTTACTTCACACATTTATATCATTTCTGGGACTAACCTACTAACCGGAGGCCCAGCCCGTATTACTGTTTTTTTTGCCTATTTCAATATTTCGAAGAAAAGGAATATCAAACGGAGTCCAAACGGAATGAAACCTTCGGGAGCGTGATTTTTGGAACGAACGTGATCCAGAGGACTTGGAGTGCAAGCCAAGAAGCAGCCGAGGCGGCCACGAGGGTGGAGGGCGCGCCCACCCCTACAGGGCGTGCCCCCTGTCTCATGGGCCCCTCGGGCGGCCACCGACATACTTCTTCCTCCTATGTATACCCATGTACCCCGAAAACATCCAGGGAGCCAACGAAAAAAAAATTCCACCGCCGTAACCTTCTGTATCCACGAGATCCCATCTTGGAGCCTTCGCCGGCGCTCCGTCGGAGGGGAATCGACCACGGAGGGCTTCTACATCAACACCATAGCCCCTCCGATGAGTTGTGAGTAGTTTACCACAGACCTTCGGGTCCATAGTTATTAGCTAGATGGCTTCTTCTCTCTTTTTGGATCTCAATACCATGTTCTCCCCCTCTCTTGTGGAGATCTATTCGATGTAACTCTTTTTGCGGTGTGTTTGTCGAGATCCGATGAATTGTGGGTTTATGATCAAGTTTATCTATGAGAAATATTTGAATCTCCTCTGAATTCTTTTATGTATGATTGAGTTATCTTTGCAAGTCTCTTCGATATCAGTTTGGTTTGGCCTACTAGATTGATCTTTCTTGCCATGGGAGAAGTGCTTAGCTTTGGGTTCAATCTTGCGGTGTCCTTTCCCAGTGACAGCAGGGGCAGCAAGGCACGTATTGTATTGTTTCCATCGAGGATAAAAAGATGGGGTTTATATCATATTGCATGAGTTTATCCCTCTACATCATGTCATCTTTCTTAATGCGTTACTCTGTTCTTATGAACTTAATACTCTAGATGCATGCTGGATAGCGGTCAAGTGTGGAGTAATAGTAGTAGATGCAGGCAGGAGTCGGTCTACTTGTCGCGGACGTGATGCCTATATACATGATCATGCCTAGATAATCTCATAATTATTCGCTTTTCTATCAATTGCTCGACAGTAATTTGTTCACCCACCATAATACTTATGCTATCTTGAGAGAAGCCACTAGTGAAACCTATGGCCCCCGGGTCTATCTTTTATCATATAAGCTTTCAATCTACTTTTATTTGCATCTTTAATTTTCCTATCTATATTATAAAATACCAAAAATATATTTATGTTATCATATTATCTCTCTCAGATCTCACTTTTGCAAGTGGCCGTGAAGGGATTGATAACCCCTTTATTGCGTTGGTTGCGAGTTCTTTATTTGTTTGTGTAGGTGCATGGGACTTTTGAGGAGCCTCCCACTGGATTGATACCTTGGTTCTCAAAAACTGAGGAAATACTTACGGTACTATTGCTGCATCACCCTTTCCTCTTCAAGGAAAACCAACGCAAGCTCAAGACGTAGCACTCGGCACTGGCTGAAAAGCCTCCCCAAAAACTCCATCGGAAGCTGGGAAGAACTTGAGGATGATTTCCGGGCCAATTTCCAAGGGACCTATGTCCGGCCTCCGGATGCAGACGATCTAAGTCACATAATCCAACAACCCGGTGAATCAACCCGTAAGGTTTGGAACATGTTTCTCACTAAGAAGAACCAAATTGTCGACTGCCCGGACGCCGAAGCCTTAGCGGCCTTCAAACACAGTGTCCAGGACGAATGGCTGGCCAGACACCTCGGCCAGGAAAAGCCAAGGAGAATGGCCGCCTTAACTACACTTATGACCCGCTTTTGCACGGGCGAAGATAGCTGGTTAGCCCGTAGCAGCACCAGTGATCCCAGCACATCCGAAGTCAGGGATGGCAACGGAAAACCACGACGCAACAAAAACAAACGTCGGAACAATGAAGAAAGCCCAGAAAATACAACGGTTAACGCTGGAATCAGGGGCTCCAGACCCGGTCAACGGAAGAAGCCATTTAAAGGCAACAAAGACAGTCCATCCAACCTGGACAAAATCCTAGACAGGCCTTGCCAGATCCACGTCACTCCTGATAAACCAGCTAATCATACCAACAGAGAATGTTGGGTCTTCAAGCAAGCCAGCAAACTCAACGCTGAACACAAAGGGAAGGGACCTCAGAGCGTAGACGAGGACGAACCTCACCAACCGAACATGGGGGGACAGAAGAAATTTCCACCAGAGATTAAAACAGTGAACATGATCTATGTTACTCATATCCCAAAGTGGGAGTGTCGGTGTCAAAACCGGCGGATCTCGGGTAGGGGGTCCCGATCTGTGCGTCTTAGGCTGATGGTAACAGGAAGCAAGGGACACAATGTTTACCCAGGTTCGGGCCCTCTCGATGGAGTTAAAACCCTACTTCCTGCTTGATTAATATTGACGATATGAGTACAAGAGTAGATCTACCACGAGATCGTAGAGGCTAAACCCTAGAAGCTAGCCTATGATGATTATGATTGTAGTTGTGATCAGCCTTCTAAGGACCAACCTCTCCGGTTTATATAGACACCGGAGAGGGCTAGGGTTTACACGGAGTCGGTTACAAGGAAGGAAATACAATATCTGGATCGCCAAGCTTGTCTTCCACGCAAAGGAGAGTCCCATCCGGACACGGGACGAAGTCTTGAGTCTTGATCTTCACGCTGCAATAGTCCGGACGATGTATATAGTCTGGCTGTCCGGATACCCCCTAATCCAGGACTCCCTCAGTAGCCCCCGGACCAGGCTTCAATGACGATGAGTCCGGCGTGCAGTCTTGTCTTCGGCATTGCAAGGCGGGTTCCATCTCCGAATACTCCAAAGTACCTATTACGACGGATAGTGTTCGTCTTTCCATCAATGTTGTACTCCTTGGCTTCAGTGCCTCAATAATGACCATCTCCACGTGTCGAGCGAATGCGAGGAGCCGAGGCATTTTTGCATTTTTCACCCCCAATCCGTCGGTCTGACCGTCTATTTTAAGAGACAGGGATTCTCAGATCCAAACCTCACTCTCCCCCCTCGGGCAAGCATCCAACAGAGTGTTCCGGAAAAACCATTCCAACATGGCCGGTCGTCGCAGCTCTTCTGCTCGCTCTCCTCGCTCCACGCCGGGGGACTGGGAAGAGTGTTTAGTTCATCATAACCGTTTGATAGAGTTACAAACCCAAGGGTTTCTCCCACCGGCGTTCATGGTCCCCGTCCGAGCCAGAATAGCCACCTATAATGGCGGAGAACAGGTGGAGGGATCTCCTAATCCATCTCTAGAGGAGCGAATATGCCTCATCCCGCATCTACTAAGGGGCGTTGGTTTCCCATCCACCCGTTCCTTCGCGGGCTCCTGGAGTTCTACGGCCTCCAGTTGCACAATTTTACCCCTGCCTCCGTACTTCATATAGCAGGGTACGTTGCCCTTTGTGAGCTATTTCTAGGCTGCGAGGCTCACTTCAGGCTATGGAAGAAGCTGTTCTGCCTCGTCCCCCGCAGCCAGGGAGAATCCCTATGTCAAGTGGGCGGGGCCGAAGTATGGCGCATTGCCGAGACCGGATACCTATCCGGCACTCCCAAGAAGGCACCAGAAAACTGGCCTTCAGAGTGGTTTTACATTGACGACGTTCCCCTTCCGGATCCAGTCCAGACAAGTCTCCCAAGTTCAGTAACGCCCCGCCGAGGGCACATCTAGGCTGGCGCCCCCGGGGCCCCCAAGAGGAGGATACCAGGGAAATACATTTCCTGATGAGCAGGATAAAGTTACTGGCCAAATCCGGACTAATGATAGTCGAGGTTATGGCAATATGCATAATGCGGGGAGTGCAATCGCTTCAATATCGGGGGAAGCCCATGTGGCACTTCAACGGGGAAGATGATGCCACCCGCTGTGGCCGTAAGGGTCCGGACTCCGCCACGGCTCTGGCGAGGATATTGTCCGATTTATACAAAGGAGAAGAGGAAGAATTCCTTCACATTAAACCACGGGATGGATTCTCCATGTACAACCCCCCAAGCTGGGTAAGTCGTCATTCCTTTCCCCGCTTCACTTATTGTGGCGTTCCTCGCTAAGATTATCTGCCTCAACATTTCCGAGCAGGAGCTGAGGAGGGCCGTAGAAGGAATCTCCAGCCCCTCTCCGCAGCCAGAGGACCCTGGAAGGGCCATAGATCCAGGACTCGAAGAAGATCCGGATATTACCGTGGAGCTTGTCAATGGGATATTTTATCAAGCGAGCTGCGATGGCGCCTCAGTGGCCATTATTGCCGACTATCACGGACTGCTACCTACGTCGCGTGTAAGCCAAGCCGAAAACCCTATCCTCCGAAGAGAACTCCCTTTAGATGTCATGCCTTACCCCTGAAGTGCCGTGTTTTTGCAGAGACGACGGTCGGAGTGCGGGACCGAGCCCCTAGTGACCCATCGGCCACGGGCGTCCGGATCAGGCAGGCTCAAGAGGAAGGCAGTTAGGGTTTACACGCCGCTACAGAGGTAAGGCAAAAACCTGTCCTGCGATTATTGTATTTGAAGTATAACAGAGCCCTTTGTGTCCTCGCAGGAAGAGGAGTAGCCGGACTATCTCCGGGGATCCCGCCAATCACGCCTCCACCAGCCGGATTCCAGAACCGGTTTCGAGAGCGGAGGCGGAAGCGGGGCCGATGCCGCATAGTTCTCCGACAGAGGACGCGGATATGCTCTCGACCACGAATTCCGAAGTAGAGAGCGCCATGAATCACCGGCGCCGACGGGCCGTGCTTCGGAACAACATCTTTTCCGAAGAGGTATTTAATGCCTTCAATTCGGGAGACGCATACCTCCGAGCTGCTCAAGGCGGGCTTGCCCGAGTGACGAACCAGTATACCAAAGATATACGGGTAAGAAAATTTGATAAGCATGTATAGCAGTAGCCCCTAAGACTTGAAACGGTTGGAACAACTGTTTTGAGGATCAATTTATGCACAGGTCCTTGTAGATAAGAATGAGCAATTGTCTCGAGAGCTGGAGGAGTGCAAGGCCCAGCTGAGGGCCACAACTACCAAGTTAGAGGAATCCCAGAAGCCCTCATCTGGTAACATTTGTCTTAATTGTACGAAGGTGCACCCGTTGGTAAATGGCTGGTATGACAAGTCTAACAGAAAATTCTGCAGACAATCCCGGGGTGAATCCAGAGGGCGTAAGAGATGACGAGTCGCATCTCAAAAGGCAGCTAAAGGCCGGCGAGCGTGTTCTTACGCAAGTTAGGCAGGAGAAGAACAATCTTCAAGATGCCAAAGTCCAGCTGGACGTCGGATTAAAAGACGTCCGCGCTCAGCTGGCGGAGTCCGTGAAGGAGAACAAAAGGCTTCGACGCGACATATATGGTAAATGCCTAGACGAACTGTAGTATAGTTCGGCGAAGAAGTATATTGAAAGAATTTTGCTTGTAGGAATGTTAACGGGCCGCCCTGAGGAGTTGATGCCCTCACCTGCAGGCGATTCACTGCAAGACCTCTCACAACTGCATGAGCGAGCTCGGCAAGTGATGCAGGGCGTTGCTCAGGCCTTGTGGCCATCAAGCTTCCTGCCGAGCGACATGGGGGAGCTTGTGGATATGCTTCAAGGAGCGCGGCGGCGCTTCCGATTGTGGAAGATGTCAGCCTGCCGGTAAGGTGCAAGAGAAGCCTGGGCTATGGTGAAGACGCGCTACACCAAGCTGGACCCGAACCATATGGCCGAAGTCGGACCGGCGGGGCCAGATGGGCAAGAAATTCCCGTGAGTCTGGTATATGACCAGGTAGCGTTAGCCGCAAAGTATTCTCAACAGGATTGTAAGCTAGATAGCCTATTGGATGGTATAGAGGAGGAATGTAGTCAGTCCAAGTGACTATGTAATTCAATGGACATAAGTAGTCCCTGGCCGGATTAAAATCATTTGTCATGGCGGACCTTTTCGCTTCAGCCCCCGGATCCTACAGTTCGGGGTGTGTCCGAATATCCGCTCAGTTATACAAAACTGGGGTATGCGTGGAAACCAGGCGTAGGGGTCATAAGTGCTTGAACAGACAAGTACCCAACTAGTTATGTTATATTACATGGATAGTAAGAAACATCTTCCAGGGAGAATAGTTCCGTTAGGGGTTCCTTTCCCTGGGTACGCATGCGATGATGCACATGTCTGGATTGCGAACAAGGGCGCAGGATACAAAGCTTCTGGGGATTTACGTTGCAATGAACGAAATGTCTTTTGTTCACCGACCGAATATTCTCTTAAGGACGCTAGCTTTCGGCTTCACCTAGTCTGAGGTACACATCCGGGTGAACCGGCAGTAACAATCGCAGAGGTGCTCCCCTTATTCCCTATCCGAATTAACAGGAACGTAGGGCATAAACACAAGAGCCAGGCAACCTAGCTTGGCCACATCTTAAGTCATATCGATGCATATAATGGTGAAGAAAAGGCACATATGGAAAAAGAAGCGCATATGTGATGGGCAAAAAGCCATTAGAGTAATTATTATTAGCTTCTGTATAGGAAGCCCCCAGGTATTACTTACACACATAGTGCGGCCGGAGTGATCCGGGAGTCCGTACTGTATTAAATACTTTGTGTGAAGAGGAAAAAAGGTCGAGAAAGGAAAAGTGAGGAGGCATAATTAAAAAGGAGGTGATAAGGAGACGAACACTGAGTTTGGCACTAGGCGTAGAATCTCCGGAGTCTGGCCGCGTTCCATGGGTTCGGCTCGAGTCTGTTATCGGATGCATTACGTAAGCGGTACGCTCCTCCGGTGAGAACTTTTTCAATGACGAAGGGACCCTCCCACTTGGGTTTGAGCTTGTCCTTCTTCTTCTCCTGTAGGCGTAGAACGAGCTCGCCAATATTATAAGTTTTGGCCCGCACTTCTCTGCTTTGGTATCGTCGAGCCTGCTGCTGATAGAATGCGGAGCGGACTTTTGCGACATCGCGCTCCTCCTCCAGGGCATCCAAGTTATCCTGCCGATCTAACTCGGCTTCCTTCTCTTCGTACATGCGTACGCGTGGCGAATCATGTATTATGTCGCAGGGTAGTACTGCTTCGGCGCCGTACACCATAAAAATGGTGTATATCCGGTGGTGCGATTCGGCGTGGTCCGCAGCCCCCATAGTACGGAGTCGAGCTCTTCAACCCAGTGCATATCCGACTCTGTCAAGGATCGCACTAGTCTGGGTTTGATGCCGCTCATGATGAGACCATTTGCCCGTTCGACCTAGCCGTTTGTTTGGGGATGGTAGATGGAAGCGTAATCAAGCTTAATGCCCATTTTTCTGCACCAAGTTTTCACTTCATCGGCTGTGAAATTTGAGCCATTATCAGTGATGATGCTGTGGGGGACATCGTATCGGTGTACGACCCTGGATATGAAGTCTATTACTGGTCCGGATTCGGCCGTTTTGACTGGTTTGGCTTCTATCCATTTGGTGAACTTGTCCACCATGACCAATAAGTATTTTTTCTTATGGCTTCCCCCTTTAAGAGGCCCGACCATATCCAGCCCCCAGACCGCGAAGGGCCAAGTTATGGGGATTGTTTGGAGAGCAGTAGGGGGCATATGACTCTGATTGGCAAAGAGCTGGCAACCGACGCAGTGTTGGACAAGGTCCTGTGCGTCTGCTCGGGCCGTCGGCCAATAGAAGCCTGTACGGAAGGCCTTGCTGACTAGTGCTCGAGCCGCGGCGTGGTGCCTGCCCAGTCCGGCATGGATTTCAGCCAAGAGCTACTGCCCTTCCGCTTCGGACATGCACCTTTGGAGCACTCCGGTCGCGCTTTTCTTATAGAGTTCCCCTTCATGGACTTTGTAAGCTTTAGAACGCCAGACGATGCAGCGTGCTTCATTTTGGTCTTCGGGGAGCTCCTGCCTATTTAGGTAGGCCAAGAAAGGCTCAGTCCATGGGGCGATTACAGCCATGATTTCGTGGGCCGAAGATGTTATTTCAGTGGTAGAGCCTCCGATTATGTCTGACAGTTCGGAATCTGGGGCTGTATTCGGATCCGTGCTAGTATTGCCGGACTCCCCTTCCCACACCACAGATGGCTTGAATAGTCTTTCCAGGAATATGTTAGGTGGGACAGGGTCACGCTTAGCGCCGATGCGGGCGAGGATATCCGCCGCTTGATTGTTTTCTCGAGCCACATGGTGGAATTTGAGCCCCTCGAACTGAGCTGACATTTTGAGGACGGCATTACGGTAGGCCACCATTTTCGGATCCTTGGCATCAAAGTCTCTGTTTATTTGTGATATTGCGAGGTTTGAATCCCCGCGCACTTCTAGGCGTTGAATGCCCATAGAGACTGACATCCGAAGACCGTGCAGCAGAGCCTCGTATTCGGCTGCATTGTTGGAGTCTGTATATAATATTTGGAGGACGTACTGGACTGTGTCTCCGGTGGGAGATGTCAGGACTACACCTGCTCCCAATCCGGCCAGCATTTTAGAGCCGTCGAAGTGCATGATCCAGTTAGAGTACGCGCCGTACTCTTTAGGGAGTTCGGCTTCTGTCCATTCGGCGACAAAGTCAGCTAGTACTTGCGACTTGATGGCCCGCCGTGGCTTGTATGTTATGTCGAACGGAAGGATCTCGATGGCCCATTTAGCGATCCGGCCCGTAGCGTCGCGGTTATTTATTATGTCATTGAGTGGTACTTCGGAGGCCACCATAATCGAACACTCTTGAAAGTAGTGTCGTAGCTTTCGGGATGCCATGAAGACCGCGTATGCTATTTTTTGATAGTGTGGGTATCGGGATTTGCATGGGGTGAGGACCGTGGATACGTAATAAACTGGCTTTTGGACCGGGAATTTGTATCCGTCAACTTCTCGTTCGAAAACGAGCACTGCGCTTACAACTTGATGTGTTGCAGCTATGTACATCAGCATAGGTTCGCCGATATTTGGCGCTGTTAGGACTGGATTACTGGCCAACAAGGTCTTTATTTCATCGAGTCCGGTCGCGGCTGCATCCGTCCACATGAAGTGTTCGGTGCGCCGAAGAAGGCGGTAAAGAGGTAATGCCTTTTCTCCTAGCCTGGAGATAAAGCGTCTCAAAGCAGCCACGCATCCAGCTAGTTTCTGGATGTGCTTGAGGTCTGTTGGTATAGCCAACTACGACAGAGCTTGGATTTTTGCAGGATTTGCTTCAATTCCTCTATTGGAAACAATGAAGCCTAGCAGTTTCCTCGAGGGGACGCCGAAAACGCATTTTTCCGGGTTCAGCTTGATGTCGTATGTCCGGAGGTTATCGAATGTAAGCCTCAAGTCATCTATTAGGGCTTCGACGTGTCTTGTTTTTATGACCACGTCGTCCACATATGCCTCCACTGTTTTGCCGATTTGCTTTTCCAGGCATGTTTGAATCATGCGTTGATAGGTTGCGTCGGCATTCTTAAGCCCGAAAGGCATAGTGTTGAAACAAAAAGGGCCATATGGCGTTATGAAAGCTGTTGCAGCTTGGTCGGACTCTGCCATCTTTATTTGATGGTATCCAGAGTATGCGTCGAGGAAACACAGCGAATCGTGGCCTGCTGTGGCGGCGATGATTTGATCGATGCGAGGGAGGGGAAAGGGATCCTTGGGGCAAGCCTTGTTGAGGTCTTTGAAGTCGACGCATAAGCGCGAGGATTTGTCCTTCTTTGGTACCATTACCAGATTTGCCAGCCAATCCAGATGCTTGATATCTCTGATGAATCCGGCCTCGAGTAGCTTGGCTAGCTCTTCCCCCATGGCTTGCCGTTTGGGCTCTGAAAACCGCCTTAGAGTCTGCTTGACAGGTTTGTATCCTTTCAGTATATTGAGGCTATGTTCGGCCAACCTGCGTGGGATGCCCGGCATGTCCGATGGGTGCCAGGCGAAAATGTCCCAATTCTCACGTAGGAAGTCTCGCAGTGCGGCATCCATTGCGGGGCTCAACTGTGTCCCGATGGAAGCTGTCTTCATGGGGTCCATTGGATGGACATGGAATTTGACTATCTCGTCTGCGGATTTAAATGAGGTGGACTTGGGTCGCTTGTCGAGTATCACGTCGTCCCTATCCATGGTGGCCCGCAGTGTTGTTAGTTCTTTGGCTGCTAGGGCTTCGGATAGTGCTTCCAGGGCTAGTGCAGCGGTTTTATTTTCGGCGCAAAGTGCGACGTCCGGATCACTGGCTAGAGTGATGATTCCATTGGGTCCGGGCATTTTAAGCTTCATGTACCCGTAATGGGGTATAGCTTGGAAGCTTGCAAACGCGTCTCGCCCTAGAAGGGCGTGGTATCTGCTGCTAAAAGGAGCCACTTGGAATGTGATTTCTTCGGACCTATAATTCTCCGGGGTGCCGAATACCACATCGAGTGTGATTTTTCCCGCACACCGCGCTTCCCGACTAGGGATAATCCGCCTGAAGGTTGTGCCGCTTTGTTTAATGCGGCTTTTATCAATTTCCATCTTGTTGAGTGTTTCCTCGTAGATCAAGTTTAATCCGCTTCCACCGTCCATGAGTACTTCAGTGAGCCGAAAGCCGTCCACGATTGGGCTAAGGACCAGAGCGGCTGGTGCCCGGACGGTCTGGAATCGAGGTTCGCCACTGGCATTGAAGGTTATAGCAGTGTCATTCCACGGATTTATTTTTTCCACATGGCAGATTTCAGCGGAGCTTCGATGAGCTCGCTTGCGCCTATTGTTTGAGGCGAAAGTCTCGAAGACTGTTAGTACCATATTGTGTTCTTTAGCGGGATGTTGTTCTACTTTATGTCTTACAAGGAGATCCTCGCCACTTTTTGCTACCTGCCGGAGTAACCAACACGCCCTAAGGCTATGGGTTGGTGTTGTGTCTGACGTACCATGGATTTTACATGGCCCATTGAGCCATTCTTCCAATACGGTTCCACCCCCTGGGGTGGGCTTTGGCTTCTTGGGGATTGGATCGGTCGACTTTTGAGAGTTCGCCCGTTTAGCTCGAACGAAGGTTTTGGTGATAGCCGGACTATCCCAAAATTATGTTTGGGTCTTCCAGGCACTTTCCATCGCACAGTACTTCTGTACTATGGTTGCCGAGTCAGCAAAGTGTACTACGTCCCGGCGACTTATGGCATTAAGAATTCCTTTATTTGTGCAGTTTTTTGCAGAAAAGTGAGACTGCGTCCTCCTCATCACAGTCCTTGACCTTGTTTAGCACTAGGAGGAATCTGGCCCAGTAGCGATGTACTGTCTCATGGGGCTCTTGTCTGATGTGGGAGAGATGGTCTAAGTACGGGTGGGTGTTTGTGGATGAATACGGATCCAGATCCAATTTAGCGCCTAGGGGCAGGGGAGCTTCCGAGTTTGACAGCTCGGGATCCGGGGCGCCGCCCAATTTTTCCAACCGAATACTCGATCCTAAATCCGGGATCTGGGCCATGTCTTCCCTTGAGCTGGAGTCTGGCTCAGGGAGCTCAGTGATCCGGACATAATTCGTCCCCAAAGTAGAGGGGTAATCCGTATGTGGTTCCTCCACTACTGCTATCTCATGGGTGGCCGGCGGGGATTTAATGTCCCTTTGGTCGGGTTTAAGCCCGATCCTGTCATAGTCCGTAGCAACTCCCAAAGCGGTGATGCGATCCAAGAGCTCGTTAAGGGAGGAGAGCTCTATTGGATCCATCTGTTCGGCGAGTTCTGGATTGATACGAAGGTTATGCGTGACGACCCGAGAGGCCATCGTCGGCGCGACAGCCGATGGGGCGGCCATGACGAAGTCTCCAAGTCAGAGAGTTTGGCCTACAGCCATAGCTCCCCCAGAGGTAATGTTGTCTTTGACAACGAGACGAGCCATCGAGCCTTGCAGCAACGACACAGAGGAACTCTCAATGAAAGCACCAATGTCGGTGTCAAAACCGGCGGATCTCGAGTAGGGGGTCCCGATCTGTGCGTCTTAGGCTGATGGTAACATGAAGCAAGGGACACAATGTTTACCCAGGTTCGGGCCCTCTCGATGGAGGTAAAACCCTACTTCCTGCTTGATTAATATTGACGATATGAGTAGTAGAAGAGTAGATATACCACTAGATCATAGAGGCTAAACCCTAGAAGCTAGCCTATGATGATTATGATTGTAGTTGTGATCGGCCTTCTAAGGACCAACCTCTCCGGTTTATATAGACACCGGAGAGGGCTAGGGTTTACACGGAGTCAGTTACAAGGAAGGAAATACAATATCCGGATCGCCAAGCTTGTCTTCCACGCAAAGGAGAGTCCCATCCGGACACGGGACGAAGTCTTGAGTCTTGTATCTTCACACTCCAATAGTCCGGACGATGTATATAGTCCGGCTGTCCGGATATCCCCTAATCCAGGACTCCCTCAGGGAGCGCAAGCACACACTCCACGATGTCTACGCCGTTGAGCCCGTCGCCCCCAAGTTCAACCCATGGTCGCCTGTCCGATCACCTTTGATCGCAGGGATCACCCGACTAGTATCCGTCACGGAGGTTCGGCTGCCCTAGTGCTCGACCCAATAATCAACGGATACCACCTCACTCGAGTCCTGATGGACGGCGGCAGCAGTGTCAATCTGATATATCTGGACACTACCCGCAAGATGGGGATAGACCCATCAAGAATCAAGCCAAGCAACACTACCTTTAAAGGAGTTATACTGGGCGTGAAAGCCTGCTGCACGGGCTCTCTAACATTGGATGTTGTATTCGGCTCGCCGGACAACTTTCGAAGCGAAGAACTAATCTTCGACATTGCTCCGTTCCGAAGCGGCTATCACGCACTACTCGAAAGAACGGCCTTCGCCCATTTTAATGCAGTCCCGCATTATGCTTATCTAAAACTCAAAATGCCTGGACCTCATGGCGTCATTACGGTCAGTGGAAATACGGGCGCTCTCTTCGCACAGAGGAATACATGGCAGCTCTATCAGTCGAAGCACAAAACGGCCTATTCAAGCCGAACAGCTCATCGGTCGTGAAGACCGCAGACACAGCTAAACGTGTCCGGCACACACCTCAGTGCGGCAGCTCAGATAAACCTGAGCTCGATTAGCAGCTACGCCCCCATCGACCGCCCCATAAGGCGATATACTCAAAATTCCTTGGGCGGCTTCGGGGGCACTCTGCACACAAAAGGTCCATAGTTTGGCTTGACCCTATTCGGACCCTGGAAGTTATCCTTCATGGTTCATTCAAACGAACCAGCTTTACTCACGGCCACACCAGATTCTTTTACCTGGTCTTCTTTTTTTCCCTTTTCCTTTTTCTTTACAGATGGCCATCATACTATACCCTTCAAGGACACTTCACAACGGAGACAAAGGCGCAGACGTGCAGCAGGGCCCCACATTAAGGTTTATTTTTTAGATTAGGACCCTGTGTAAACCTTTTTTTATCTTTTGTTGTTTTATACTTTCCTGGCATATAAAATGTCCAAGAAAGATACCGGCATTATCTGTAAACATACGGCTCGCCGTACTAAAGTGGATGTTATAGCCGTATTGTGTTTTGAGCTTTATGCTCTCACCACCTGCGCTCTTTCCCCACGTCGGATTGCCACACGTGCCTTGATACCATGGGTTTATCACTAGGGGCTGCATTCAGCCCGATGTATATTGTAAAGTCCGAACACCTATAGGGAGTGTTCGGCGTCGCGAGTTTGGCCTTATATGCATCAGCTCCGAATCATGTCTTTGGTCAATAGTTGGGTTGCCCGGCTCCTGTGCTTACTATCTTACGTTCCGCTATATTGGCTAGGGTAGTAAAGGGAGAACTACTGCGATTGTGTCCCGGCTAGCCCGGATGAGCACCTCAGTAGAGAAAGCCGAAAACTGACTGTCATGATGCGGCGAGAGCTAGTCAACCACTCGATGACTCATCGGAATCTTCGCGATTCCCTCTGTATTAAACGAAGGACCGTCACTCTGGTCACGTATGTAAATGTACCGTATTCGGATAACCGCGGACATACCAGGGGCTATATAGTACCCCCACCACCAATCTCCTCTGGCTAAGTGAAAGTGTTAAAGCTCTATAGTCCGATTGCCTAGTTCGCCGCACTAACACCTCTTTAAAGGACCAAGACGTTGGGTCAAGTGTGATCAAGTGCTTTTCCGAACACCCCCGCGTTATACACGAGGGGGCTGAAGCCGACGACTGCAAACTTTCAGATTGTATATAAAAAAGACGGCCGCACGAGAGGCACCAAAACTTTTCAGGCAAAAAGTATAAAAACACAACCTTAAATATATCATAATATTGTTATTACAATTTTTATACACTTTACTCGAACATAATATTTTTCCAGCACTGACCCTCTATTAAGCAGGCGCCCTCTAGGACATCTTCAAAGTAATTGTCTGGCATGTTAAGGTCCTTGCCTTCGGCTGGACTCTGCACTGCAATATCGGTGGCCGTCATCTTCGCCCAATATATCTTGACACGGGCAAGGGCCATCCGCGCACCTTCTATGCACGTTGACCGCTTCAAAGTGTCGACACGCGACACCGCATTAACAAGCTGCCGCACCAAACCGAAATAACTATCCGGAATGGGTTCAGTTGGCACAGCCGAGCTATGACGTCCTTCATGGCAGTGCCGGACATCTTGTGGAGCTCGGCCCATTGGGCCATCTGTTCGTTCAACAGTGGACGCTTCGGCGTGTCAAATTGCGACCAAAACAACTTTTCTGTTGCATGTCCTTCTCGCGCGTGGAAAAACTGATTCACATCGGCAGCACTCTTCGGCAGATCCATAAAGGGGTCCGGAGAACTCCACCGTTGATTCAGCAGCGCATACTTCGGATCGCCAAACTTAGTTTGCAATAAAAAGGGCTTACCAGCCGTGATCTCCCCAGCTTGTCGGATCTCCTCCCGAGCTGCTCTAGACTCAGATCGGGCTTCCTTCGCCTCTTGTAAGGCCTTGTCCAGTTCGGCCGTTTTGGCTTTGTTATCTTTCTCAAGATCTTGGCATCGACTAGTGGCATTCTTCAACTCAAGTGCCATGGTAGATATCCGCTCCTCGCACTGACGCCGAGCGGTCGTCTCCACTTTTAATTCGGCGGCTGCCTTTTTGGCAGCCGCATTACTCATCATGGCTTGCTCCTTTGCCTGGGCTAGTTCCGCCCGGAGGGTCTCAACTGCGGCGGCACTATCTGCAGTCATGCATATACAAATTTTCAGTATCGCGCTCATTTCACAATACTAGCATATACTGAGTGCCCAAGAGACATACCTTGCGCCTCATCGAGCCGTGTGTTCATAAGCGTGATGTCATCATCCACCACATCAACTTTCTGCTTCAAATGTGCTACCTCAACAGCTTGGGCAGTCCCCACGGATGTAACAACCTGTGTTTCAATTAGTCATATCATTCCCTGGGCATATATTTTTGATCCTCTGATCGCATCACTTGGGATGTCAACCAGAGTCTCAGGGGCTACTATCTATACACAGGTGCAATTTGCACTTACAATATAATTGAAATTACACTACGTACCTCGAAGCCTCTTAGTAGGCTAGAAAAGGCTTCATTCAATCCGCTTTTCGCGGACCGAACTCTCTCCAACACCGTACCCATCAAGGTACGATGTTCCTCTAAGACGGAGGCATGTTGCAAAATGTCCATCAATGTATCCGGCGTCCCTTGGACATTCGATAGTTCGGGACTTTTGTTGTTCCCTGTAGGGACCGCACACCCCGGACCCTGGGCGGCCGAAATATTACCTTCGGCCCCGGCCCTCACTGTCTCGTGCGCCACTCGCAGATCGGGAAGGATCCTCCGGGACGACACCTCAGCGTCGTCTGCCTTATCAGGCAGGGAGATCTGTGGAGGCGTCTCGCTCTCCATCATCTCTGGAAGTAGATCCCCCGAAGAGGAGGACTGTTGAGGAGGGTTGCGTGCCAGACTGAAAACATGAGTTTAAAATATTACCCTTATAGCCGGGAAAGAACGGGACATGTTTAAAACACTCGGATTCACTTACGATGCGACTGAGGGCCTATCTTTGCGGGGTGACTGCATGTCAACATCACCCCTTGACTGGGATACCTTCCCCTGCTTAGAAGCTTCTTTTTCTGAGTCTTTGGAGGCGGCCCTTTTCTTCCCATAGGGAGAAGGAATGTCAGTTCGCCCTTCCCTTCCACGTTTGGAAGCAGGAGTTCTAATCTTCCCGGACAAATTGCCTGGTGAGCCTCCAGAGTGGAAGCTGCCTTGGGCCTCTTCGTTCTCCTCTTTATCTTCCCCCGCCGGCACTTGATACGGTGCTGGAGCCAGCATCCTTGTTAATAACGGATTGGCAGTATCTTCGGGAAGTGGAGCCGAACACCTGATTCTCTCCGCCTTCTTTAGCCAGCCCTGGCCGGATAGAGTTTTATCAGTACATTGTCATGAATAATTTGACTAAATCGTGTTCGAGGGTTGAGTACTTACCGGAGTATCCGGATGGTTGCAGTCAAGACCGATGTCTTCGGTAGTATCCGACACTGTTTTCGTGCGCCAAAGAACAATATCCCCATCTCTCCGAGCATAGTGCTAGAGAGGTGCTGAAGAGTCTGTGGACCTTCCGGATTAAACTCCCACATCCGGAGAGGGCGTCACTGACAGGGTAGGATCCGGCGGACTAGCATTACTTGAATTACATTGATGAGACCGATGTCCTTCTCAATGAGGCTCTGAATGCGGATTTGCAGCGTCCGCACTTCATCAGTAGATCCCCAGTCCAGCCCCTTGTTAATCCACGATGCGAGCTGTGGCGGAGGGCTGGACCGAAACGCAGGTGTGGCTGCCCGCTTTTTACCGTGGGGTTCGGTGATGTAAAACCACTCCCGTTGCCATAAGTCCGAAGATTCTGTGAAGGAGCCCTTTAGCCAAGTGGACTTGATAAGCTTGCTTATTGAAGCACCTCCGCAATGCGCTTGTTTCCCGTCGATTACCTTCGGCTTCACGTTAAAGGTCTTAAGCCATAAGCCGAAGTGTGGGGAAATACGGAGGAAGGCTTCGCACGTGATGATGAACACCGAGATGTGGAGGAAGGAGTCCGGAGCTAGATCGTGGAAATCTAGCCCGTAATAAAACATGACCCCTCAAACGAAGGGATGGAGATCAAACCCAAGCCCTCGAAGGAAGTGATAGATAAACACGACCCTCTCATTGGATCCGGGAGTAGGAATAACCTGCCCTTGAGCAGGAAGCCGGTGGTAGATCTACGCACTCAAGTATCTTGCCTCCCTGAGCTTCACAGAGGCATTGAAGGCCGGGTCCAGACATGGACGGAAGCTCGAAGCAATTGGATGGACCCTTGGGTGTTGGAACTTGAAGTGGGGGGTGAAGGAAAGGACTAGCATGGAAGGGAAAAGGATAGGCCTTAACCCCTTTATAAAGGCGACGAATATCAAGTGTCCCCTCCATGGCCTTAAAACATGCCTATTCCTGAGGAATTGTGCCAACAGAACGGTTGGGTTACCCACGCCCGTGTTGATGAAGATCCCATAATAAGGGGACACGATCTCTGCTTTGACAAGATGTGCCAATAAAAACCGCCCCCCGAAACGTGGGGTAGCGGGCTAGAAAACGATTCAGAATGATGGCCGGGTAATGACGTAATGTCGTACTACCAAAGTTGTCAGCGGATTGGACTCATGAAATATTATACTCTCTGCGGTTGTGTGTGGTACTTATTTTGCAGAGCCGGACACGATTCTTGTGTTCGGAATTACTTTGCAGTATTCGGAGAAAGAACCCGCCTTGCAATGCCGAAGACAATTTGCGCGCCGGACTCATTGTCATTGAAGTCTGGTTCAGGGGCTACTGAGGGAGTCCTGGACTAAGGGGTCCTCGGACTGCCGGACTATATACTTTGGTCGGACTGTTGGACTATGAAGATACAAGATAGAAGACTTTGTCCCGTGTCCGGATGGGACTCTCCTTGGCGTGGAAGGCAAGCTTGGCGATTCGGATATGTAGATTCTTTCTCTGTAACCAACTTTGTACAACCCTAGCCTCCCCCGGTGTCTATATAAACTGGAGGGTTTAGACTTCTAGGGTTTAGCCAAAATAATCATATCCTCATAGGCTAGACTTCTAGCGTTTAGCCATTACGATCTCGTGGTAGATCAACTCTTGTAATACTCATATTCATCAAGATCAATCAAGCAGGAAGTAGGGTATTACCTCCATAGAGAGGGCCTGAACCTGGGTAAACATTGTGTCCCCCGCCTCCTGTTACCATCAGCCTTAGACGCACAGTTCGGGACCCCCTACCCGAGATCCGCCAGTTTTGACACCGACAGCAGGAGAAGTCGGTCTTATGGCCGAAACCCAGCCCATTCTTCCTGTACTTTTTCACCTTGATATATCCACCAGACAGGCTGAAGGTTAACATGGCACTATCGAGAACACTCTTTATGTGTGTGTAATCCTTTTTCTTGATGTTCTTTGGTGAGTCCAAGTACAAAGCATGGGAGTATTGTGGGTACAGACAAATGAGGACGACGCCCCCCGCCCCACTGCGAAAAATTTGTACACCTCATATTAGCCTCCATGCTTGCAAAGGAATGATTAAAACTTACGAAAGGATATCCATGGATGACTTACAGGGGATGATAAGACAGGAGAATCATTTCCTTGTCCTTATTAGCGATCATGAACTCACCGATGTACTTGCTCATGTTGTGGCACCCCGGCTCAGAGGAATCAGTTTACCTTGCATTGCCAGCCCATGGATCATGTCTTCTAGCAACGAACAACAACCTGGTACAGACGGACATCCGCTTTATTGATACAGAGGTTCGATATTACCTCAGATAGCGAGGCCAAGCGACACACACGATGCTGCTGCACATATGTACATTATTGGTGAACACGGGGAGGGCCGTATACAACTACGCGGCACCGGAAAGACGGCATAGGACTCGATCTCATAGGGACACTGATATGGACACGATCTAGACTACGATGCAACAATGCAACTCCAACTCCGGTATAGCTTCTCCTGAAACTGGCATGACACGCCAGGTGAGTACTTTGAATGTACTCAGAACTTCACTGTAACATCCAAAAATTCTAAATTTTGGAATGTTATATTAAATAAATAGTTATGATTATTTTTTTGATTTTTTGGGTGATTGATTGATTGAAATTTAGTGGAATTTGAAACTTTTTTTGAAAGTTGAATAAGAGGGAATGAAATGACTTTTCCACACTTTCACTTTGCCTTTTGATATCCATGAATTTCAAATTCAATTCAAACACAAAAACCTAGAGAGAAGATGATATGACTTCTTCCATTTAAATAAATGAAAAAGGTTTTGAAAAGATCAGAATTCCGTTTGGAAATATTTCAAATTCAGAAACTTTATTCATCTCAATGATTTTCATGTGAGAAGATAAAATGACTTCTTCAATTATATGAAATATGAGTTGGAAGTTAAAAAGAATAGAATTGAAAGTCATTTGAAAGTATTTTGAAACTCCCTTTCAAATTTGAAATTATTTGGATTTTATTCGAATTATTTTCCCCCTAAAAATAAATAAATGGAAATAAGGGTAAAATGATTCCCTTCAATGGAAAATTAGGAGAAAATAATTTTGAATAATTTTGGTATTTTAAAAATGATTCTTGTTGAGTTTATTGCAACAGTAGCACTGTTTGCTTTATTTAAAATTTTGTTTATTTTATTTGGACTGGAAAATATGTTCATGTTTTAGGATTTATTTTTCTAAATTTTTTGATATATTATATGCCTATATATAATCTTTTTTATTAATTGTTGTTTCTTTTATTTTGTTGTTTGTAAAAAAAGGTAAAAGAAATCTCTCGAATAGTACCAGGCCGAATAGCACCGGCCCACTGGCCTTTCGGCCCACAGCCCGCGCGCACGCCCGAAACGCCTCCGCCCCGGTCGCCCGATCCCCTCGCACTCGCCCCACGCTCACTGACGGGTGGACCCCGCTGCCGCCTTCCTCCTCCCGCACGCAACGGCTGAGCCGGATCGAGCCGCCACCGCTGAATCCCGGAGATCACGGGATCCCCTCCCCGATCTACCCCCACCTCCAACTCGACCCTCCCCTCTATATATACCCCCTCCTCTTTCCGTTCCCCCTCTTTACCCTCGCCGAAACCCTCTGCCTCATCCGCTATTTCTCACCGGAACCTGACCCACCGCCGCATCATTGCTCTTGCCTCGCTCGTCTCCGACCACCCTGTTACCGTCCGAACCCACCACCGTCCCCTCCTCGCTCACTCACACCTCCCCAACCCTCGCCCGAGCTCCATAGCCACCAAAACGCCCTCGCCGTCGACCACCCAACGCCACCGCCGCCCCGAACTCGCCGCCGACCACTCCCATCGTCCTTAGGCTCGATGCGGACCACCCTTCACTACAAAAAAAGATACATTCGTGACATTTTGGGCCGAATGATATTTTTTCTGTCATACTTATGACACTTCTATGACGATAATTGTGACAAAACCCGGTATCATCATAGATGTGGTGGGCTCCTACTTCTATGATAAAAAATCATGACAGAAAATGGGCTTTTCGTCATGGGCGGGCCGGAGACGCAGATGCATGACATTCTTTGGGCCGTCCATGACGGAAAAAACCGTGGTAGAAGCGAGGGCGAGGAAAATTTCGGGGAGTTCCCGGTTATGGTGGGTGGTCGGGGGCCGAGTGATGCGCGTTTCTCTTGTACACGTACGCGCGTGTGTGCGAGGCGTTGACTCTAACTAAACCCGAGCGAGGCGTTGGGCTCTAACTGAACCCGAGCGATTGCACTGCAGGCTACGCGTTACTGAACCCAAGCGATCGATCGATGGCTGTTAACTGAACCCGATCGAGCGATT